>NC_088718.1:2594000-2902000 GCF_963576615.1 Watersipora subatra
TGCAGCTTCTCGTTCCGAAAAAAATTTCTGCCTTAGAATCTTGTCAAGCAATTCTCCACCCGTCAGCAGCTCCGTAACGAGGTAGACCTGCTTGGGAGTGTCATACACCTGCGTAGAACAAATGGAGATTTCTGAATTTTCATGAAACCAATGTAGACACAGCGAGTCAGCAACAAGCCTTTTTGAAATCTGTAATTTTTTATGCTTTCATATATTTTTTGAGTTTATTTTATTTTACTTGAGTTTATTGCATTTCGAATTAATTGCTAACGCAAAATGTGAGGTACACTTGACATAGATGTCAAGAAATACTAATAACTTGGTGAGCCGGAGGAGAATAGGACAAAATAAATTTGAATAAATAAATAATATATAAATATATAAAATACATTTGTAATTGAGTTCTACAAAAATTGTGAACATTTAGGACTTTCTGAGCTTGCAGGAATTAACATGAAGCCGCGATTAAGCTTGCTTGTTTGTGTACGAGCAATGTCCTCACTCAGACTACTGAAGATATCTATGCATCATATGGGAGAGGTCAATTTGGGTTATTAGAAATATCTATAAAACTGAAATTAGTAGGAAGTGATGCGGACTCACATCTCTCAGTTTGATGATGTTGGGGTACTGGCCAAACCTCAGCAGTATCTCTATCTCCTCATGTGGATCTCGTTTACTTTTATCTATAATCTACAAATGCAGATACATGTGTAAGTCTCATAGCTCATGTGGGACATGTGTACATCTCATAGCTCATGTGGGACATGTGTATGTCTCATAGCTCATGTGGGACATGTGTAAGTCTCATAGCTCATGTGGGACATGTGTAAGTCTCATAGCTCATGTGGGACATGTGTAAGTCTCATAGCTGATGTGAGACATGTGTAAGTCTCATAACTCACGTGGGACATGTGTAAGTCTCATAACTCATGTGAGACATGTCTGACATGGAGTAGTACAATATGTCATCTAAAGCTAATACTGTAAAACCTCTCATCAACCCCACCTATATTTGACCGTCACTATAGAGAAGGGATAAAAAATAGAGTGTCATGGCGTTCAAATAGAGGTTTTACAGTGTATACTATATCATGAACAGCTGATTCTGTAATTTTGATGGAAACCGCCACACTGAAGCAGTAAAATAGGCGTAAATTAGAGTTTCATAAAGATTGCCTTGTATGGGTCTCGATTTCATGATAGTCCGTTTGGTAGTCCAACACTTGCACTAATCGCCCACTTTTTTCACTATAATGAGAGGGGTGTTCCGCTAAGAGGGGTGTAACTAAGTTGTATATGTATAGTTTTAAGGAAAAACAGCTATAGTCTTGGTCGGTCATTTGATGACATGTAATAAGGATAGGCGGTTAGTGTTTAGAGCAGCTGACCAACTGACGATATTCAAACTTTACATGTAGAAGAATCCTGCAAAAACTGATAGCCGACTCGCTCAGTGATCTAATAGAACCAAGTTAAATCATCGTTGAGGCAGATAATCACCTAATTTTACTTGCACCTCCTCTAACCAATTCCAATAATATCACGCTTTTACAAGATACATAGACTTGAAAAACAAAATGTTCAAGAGAAGTGTAGGCCGAGTTGGTCGTTCATAGACAAATATTGCCACGGCTTGACTGAAAATTATACATTAGGTGCGAGTGCAAAGGTAGCTGAAATGTCCCACAGATAGATGTACTGCTAGCAACAGATTATTATTCAAGATATAGATCATGATTGACTAAAGTATTTATAAATTTCGACTAGCATTGTATAAATAATAACACACAATTCTTTTTACACATCATCAAATGACTGATCAAGACTAGAATGGTTTGCTGAGTCGTGGCTAAATAGGCATGTAAATTTCAGCCAGTTACAAAAAAACTTACTTCAAATTACCTGAAATTTTGTGATTTTATACACAAGACTGCTTATAAACACGATGTTAACAGATTGTTTCACATGAACATACACTATTAGGGCCTTTAATCAAAGCTAACTGTGTATAACTAAAATAGACTGAGATCCCCAGAAATGTTGAAAAGTTACTTCAGCTAATATTTTGGGTTTTTTCTTCAATATCGTATACAAATACTTGGCATGGCTACAGTTGCTTTTGCAAAAGAAGCAAATAATATAAATGTTAATAAAGAATGGACAAAGTGTAGAAGCTAAAGATGGTTTATACTCTCTACATGTACAAACAGCAACATCATAATAGCGGCGCACCATGTGTAAGCTGTGCTGCCTCCAAATATGCTGACAGAGAAACAACATGAAGTGTTTTACTATCACTGCTGCCTCCTCTGACTGTAATGTGAAATGTATGTGGAGTTGCTGACCTAAATATTAAATTATTCCGTGATTACTGATATCTCAATTTTTATTTAGTACTAATTATTTTTATACAAATTAATTTAATTTTGTTGTGAACTAGTAGGCTGAGCTTGATAAAGGCTTCAGGTGGCCGATATTGGAGAACAAAAAATCCCTTGAGGTGTACAAGATTTAATGAATTTAACTACACAGAGATTAGCGCCATTGTTACAAATGCTTAAGGACTCTAGCACCAGGATCTCGTAGGACCAATTCTGTTCTCTGTATCCCACATGGGTTAAAATAAACTTGCTCACCTGTAGCTCTGGCAGTAATTATTTTTTAGAAGTACAAAGAAAAACAAATTTTGCATATAAGGATTGAGCATCATTGTACACAAGCAAAAATATCTCTTACTTTGACGGCATAAGCTCGACCGTCTTTCCTGCTAACACACTTTCTGCAAGTCGCAAAGGAACCGACACCAATCTCTTCGTGCATATCATAATCGTCAGTAAATAGGTGGAGCTTTACTCCAGGCAACTACAAAGTCAAACATGAATATTAACAAGGACCAATGACCGCATGACTGTGTGAATCCTACAACTGAAAGAAAATATACTAGAATTTCCACTGTCATACAGCCCACGACCAAAGAGATATTGGAAAAAAAGAAAGGGTACTGATGGTTGAGAAATGCAATATTAGCAGTCAAATGGCACTGCAGTGCAATAGGATAACTGCAATGGTAGCTGTAATGTACTGGGTGTTATTATATACAATTAATAGCAATAATGAAAGGAAAAGATTATATGTTTATATCTCTCCCCCTGCAATAGGAGAAATGCAATATTGGCCAATATTAGAAGTAAAATGCACTGATATTATTAGAATAACCAATATTATTAATATGGTAATAATATAAAACCAATGCTTAATTTTGTTTACATTTTAAAACGTCATAGCTAGCAATATCAAGAAGTTGTGATATTTATATAGATTTTTAGAAAATCTGTACTACGTAGTCATTGTTCTGTAGTCATCAAAACTTATAATTAAATATTGTAATAACCTCATGAGGATCGTTAGAAAAAAATCATCGTCATTTCCTTTACTTACACTGCGTTGGACATCAGTTAGAATACCAAAGCCCTCAAGAGTGTCTGAAACGTCAGTTACTTTGGAATCAGCAAAAATGAAACTTTCATGAAATGAAATGATTTCAGTACTCCTACGTTAATTACAGAAACCTTCGGCAATTCGACAATGCTATAGACTGGTGAAATGTGCATGTTATTTTCCGGTGAAATGCGCAGGACTTAATCGTTCTATTCTCTGTCGCTCGGCGTTTCAATTTCCGGTCTCAACTTTTATTAAACCAAGCTTGTCAAGCGTTTTGTGAAGAATTTCAGCCAAATTAATTTGTCTATTTGTGTATAATCCGATCAGATGGGTATGTTTTAAGATAATGCCGACGGTATACAAAGACTGGGTAATATATTTAAATAGGCTTATGTGTCTTGTATCGTTATTATACTTTAACGACTCTACAAAACGATGGTTAAATTTGTTGATGAGATTTCAAGACAAGGGTTCGTCTCATTGTTGATGAATAATTTTCGTAAGTTGTGTGCACATGCATTTATCATAAAAACTCTCAAACTTCGCATCCGCTCGTTTGGTCGTGGGATAAATGAAAACATAATAACAGAAAACAATAAAATAATGTCACCCATTATTTTTTTATCGGAAGAGAACACTCTTTCTTTGCTGCTCCTGTTAACCTTGCGCCATTTGTCTTACATAAATAGTCTCTAGAATAAAAATCATTTTGGCAAATACAATTTTTCCTACAGCTGAATGGCCTAAGTTTATTGATCGTGCTCTCATGCAACCAAAGATTACAAACAAGCGGCAGGATCACAAAATAATTCAAGTTATGATAACAAGAATTTGATAAGATAACTGCAGGCTGTGGTTGTCTGTAGGTATAAACATCACCACCAGTCCAATGACCTCTTTGAGTTCAATGACCTTGAGTCCAATGTTAAATGCCAATACTGATCATGCTACAGCTGCATGCTTGATAAAACTTACTATAACATATCATTACATAAAAAGTTGAGCAGATGTTGAAATCTATATTAATAAAACTCATTTTGCATGTCTGTTACTCTGCATAAACACTACACGTTTTCAAATTTTTAGCCCAAGTCCATCCAAATTTCACACGCATATGCTCCCTACCCTCTGCCAGGTTGCTAAAAAATAGTTGGTTTTAAAACTCCGTCTGGTTGCTGCGAAACGGCCTGCTGATTAAAAACTGTGTGTTGCTGTGAAAGCGGCGTAGCAATTTGTGGAAAAACCCAACCGCCGGTGGTCAGATTGAAAATGAATGGAATCACAAGATTTATAGTCGTTCATAATAAAATAATAGTTAATACTGGATTGACGACGCTGAAAAATTCTGCTCTTGCTTGGCACCACGTTTAAAAAGTTTTCAGCATAAAAACTCAAAGTATAAAAACTTCCGAATAGCTTGTTATTTGCTCCATTTCCAACTATGTTTATAGAACAGAACTAGATGAATTTCCAGTGTTGCACGAGTATTAAAAACTGTTTATAAACAGTGGCAGACAATGCAGTTGCCTGCCGCCCGACATTAGCCTGGCACATTGTCAATTATTAATTTGAGTAATTAACTATCCGAATTGCTAAACTTACACTAATAAAAGCTGTGAGAACAAGCTTTAGTGACGTTAATGCAAAGTGCTATGAGGATTTCAACCGACATAACAACTCATATCGCCTAGTGAATTTATTGCATCTCGCATAGCTTAGTGGTAAGATTATTGCCTGACAAACGGGAAGTTCCGAGATCAAATCCAGCACAAAACAGATACAGTCAAACATGGATAACTCGCCCTCGGATAGCTCAAACACATGGTTAACTCGAACGGTTTTGTTTGGTTCGTTCCCACGTAATGATAAATTGCTTTAGATAACTTGACCTCAACTTTGCTAACTCGAACAGTTTTTTGCCCAACGGCTACTGAAACGGTTATCACTTTAGAAAATCACTTTATTCCAAGTCATAGAGATAAACCTAAACTTTTAGTAGTTCATAGACGTCGTTATTACCATCATTGGCAAAATATTTTTGTCAGATTTTTGTCTGACAAACGGGAGGGAAGTTCCGAGATCAAATGCAGCACGAAGCAGATATTTCATTCCCAAATTTGAATAGCTATGGCTGGACACACCAAACGATGGACTTTGAGATGTATGTAGATAGGAAAAACGCTTTGATGACCAAGGAGTCCGACCCGCCCAAAGCCCTTGCAGGAAAAGCAATTACTCACATTGACTCTACTGCTAGGAGTATGTCCATTAGTGTTGTGTGAAGGCTTGCCATCTCCCGCTGTCTCGACAAGAAGAGGTGCGACATAGCTGAAACCCCTGAATAATTCGTGAGCAGTAGCACTGGGTGGTAATCCCGGAGAATCTGAAAATCATGATTTGCAAATATAAATCTGGCAACCTGTGAAACTATCAGAAGGCTGGTTCATGCTATATCGCCGTGTGACGGCAATTTCCTTTCAGCGTTCATCGTCAAAAGGAACTGTATACCGATGCAATTGAACGAATCAACGCAGATACGTCAAGCAAGTTTGCAGTTGTCGAACTTTTCCGGTATTTCGCCAAGTATTGACAACCGCCTTTTCAATGTGAATCATTTCAGCGATAGCAATTCGTGGAGGAGGATAGCATGATTTATTTGTTTCCGTTTACGATAGTCCCTACAAGACTCGTATTTGATTCAAGCACGCGACAACAAAGAGGTTTCGTCGCGAAAATTTAACAATAAAAATAGGAAGGTCATGGAGTATTTGCCGATGCAAACGTGAATGGGTTTGTGATAGTGTGAATATTGTTATCACCAACAATCACCGAAGCATTGCGGCATCAATGCCGAGATATGGCGATATAATGTGAACCAGCCTTAACTAGAAGAGCCTTAACTAACCAGCTTTAACCAGCCTATACATTGAAGAGTTTCAAAATACAATGAGAATATAATAACATTCCAGTACAATAGTGAAACGGCACTACGTGATTAACAACCACATTTTATTTAGAAGCGCTTATTATGACTGTGTTCCAATTTTCTTACATAGTTACTAAACTTAAATTAGACGATTAGAATACAAAATAATCTACGTGAGTTAATTTTGCTGAAAGTGAGAGCAATTTAATGTCGAATGCCCTTTGCACTACCGACAGCGACCTTTCTAAAAATCCAACCCAAAACCGTTGCCGACAGGAGAGCATTTTAGAACACTAAACACTAATAATTATATTACTAGTTTCATTAGGTAGGCTTCAAAGACAAGAGTTAACTTTTGTCTTTGAACTCTGTCAAATGAGTATACACTGTGTCATGAGAAAATAACTCCTAATGAAAATATTAGTTCATTTTAAAATTGCATATAGAGCTAAATGAAGTGGTAATAGCCCTTGGCCTAACTAGTTGTTTTTAGTTGAGTTTATAATCTTTGAAATCTGTCTCATGATTACAAACTGTGTCAAGAGGGAATAACCTCTAATGAAAATAAATTTGCTTGAAAATTATTCAAATTTTGAAATAATTTTCACGAACTACATTAACTGAGATTTTTTCTAATGAGATGGCATGATGTAAAACATAGACAATACTTATAATTAGGTACAACTAGCTTCTGTACAAAACCGAGCTACTTCGCTCAAATCTAAGGCTCATTCAAAATTTACAAAATAAAAGCTTCAATATACAAATGGAATGGTACAAACTTGCTATACCAAATATAGTGAGTTTCAAACACTGACAACCTGCAAAAGGAGACGCGACAGCAGAAAGTACTTGTAATGTTTCTGTGCATAGCTTTTATATGTTTTACAATGACAACTAATAACAGGTATTATCTGCTATAGGAAAGTATCAGCTAGATTACAGGGTATGCAGCGCACAGCTACAACCAGCAATGTTGTGTGGTATACATGCAATAGTACTGGCTAGAAAACAGAAGAAATTTTCATGCAGCAGAGTTGAAGAAGCTTAAGTTTGCAATGGAACTGACAAGATGGCTGATATCAAAAATGAGTAGATCAGTGAAACAATTGAGAAAATGGGGAAGAAATTGCATGAGACAATTTTGAGTTAGTACCAAGACACATATTGACAAAGGATTTAGAGTACATAAGAGAAAGTGTGCATAAAATAAGAAGAAGAGAAGGAATGGAGAACCTAGAAACCTATAAATGCAATGAAGGAGGACTTGATAACTCTAGGAGTAACAGCTGAGGACACAATGAACAAAAAAAGATGGAGAACGAGAACATGCTGTGGCGATCTTTTCACGAACCTTTAGGCGTTTTGAGGGTGTACTCTGTATCGAAGTAAAACGTATCATCAGCTCGGCTGGCGATTGGCTTGAAAGGAGGTGATACAGTGCGTGTCTTCAACTTTGGCCAATCGATTGAGGCGAAAAATGGTTGAGCCATGATACAGTTTAGTCCATTATCTCCCGTACCTGCAACATCCGCAATTGCTGAGTTGTCAACACAGCAGAAAAGGTAATAAAATAAAACAAACCTAATAGAACATTCATTGTTATCTTTGACCATCGATCAGGAGAAGACAACTGCTGACATAACACTATGCATGCAAAACTATGATTTGTGTTTATTGAATGCTAGGGGAGAAGCCTGTCTGCGAATTTTACAGTTTGCGAGGAACACTTGCGACATATTGACTAAATGCTTCCAACAAATACAAGTAAAAGCTCGTATTTCGGTCATCCATATACATTTATCCATTATTGTTTACAAAATCAAGATGTTTTTTTCTTCTTTGAACCAAGAATGTGGGGAGACGAATTCTCCGTAACTGGTATTTTACCGCTGTAAACTGTAAAGTCAAGTTAATACATGTTACAAGGCTTCCATGTCATCAATTCATATAAAGGGGCCGTTGAGGTTAATACATGTTACAAGGCTTCCATGTCATCAATTCATATAAAGGGGCCGTTGAGGTTAATACATGTTACAAGGCTTCCATGTCATCAATTCATATAAAGGGGCCGTTGAGGTTAATACATGTTACAAGGCTTCCATGTCATCAATTCATATAAAGGGGCCGTTGAGGTTAATACATGTTACAAGGCTTCCATGTCATCAATTCATATAAAGGGGCCGTTGAGGTTAATACATGTTACAAGGCTTCCATGTCATCAATTCATATAAAGGGGCCGTTGAGAACTAAAAATTACTTTTTTTACTAGAACTTACTGTAATTCGAAGCCTGCCTTCTCAGATATAAAGGAGTTATTTTACCTTTACTCCAACAACATGGTGACACGCTAACTCATTTATCTTATGATACAAACTACAAATGACTTGACAGGATACTTATAACAACTGTTCAAATTTCCAGCTGCCAATTTTGAAAAACAATCTCTCTCTTTTTTAGTCAGTCGAAGCAGCGACTCGTGATTTGCATAAATCCATAAAAAGGCTTTAACCAAAGACACAGGTAATCTTGGAAGGAATTTTCCTAGAATGTAAAAATAATTGCAAAATCAACACTAGCGATTGAGAGCTGTAAGTGTAACAGGAAGTGAGCACCGTCTCACAGCATACGTCTTCCAACAGGATGCTCACTGCCAGAGCATCACTAACATAAATAGATTGAGACAAACACAGACAAGGGCCTTCGCTGCTAAAATGATTTCATGTTTCAATCTTTACTATAATAAGAGCTGTGTCTGTCCGTCCGAAGTCATACTTAGAATTAGCCAGAGTTGGAAAAAAAGATTGCACCTCAAGGAAATCGAAACTGAATATTCGGATTCCCTGCCATGCGCACTACCATCTGTGCCGCTTGACCCCTTTTTAATATCTAAGAATAATTGTAAACAAAGTTATTACACATGATGATCTTTCACGGCACACGGAACTGCTAGCTTACTCGCAACAGCAAAAAGGAGGCCATTAAATCTTTCTCAGTATAGTACTGAATTTTGATTTGCTTCTTGCGACCTACCACCTGTCTATGGCTCAGTCAAATGCTACCAACTATAACATTCTTAGCTAGACAAGATAATAAGTAACTCAATAAATACGTATTCAGTAAAACCATGCAGTTAAACCTAGATCTAATTGACAGAACTTACTTTAGTTAAAATGAAACTGATCTATATTTTTTTGAGTTTAATATATTTAAAAAATTGAAGAAAAAAAACTTCAAGTTTGGCAACTTTTGAAATGCTGTTGAAAACATATTCTTAAAGATTTGAATATCCAAAAAAATTGTTGAAAATTGAAACAAACTATTTGATTAACCCTTTTGTTGGGAAAACGACATGGATGTCTATAATCGGTTCCGTAGACAACCGATTTATGCAGACAAGATGACATTCATGCCGTTTTTGGTAGAAGTTGATAAAACCGGGTAACACAGGAAAAGGATATCAATGTTATTTATGGCTATGATAATAATTCAAATGATGGTAGTGCCGTAAATAAATACAATGAAAAGTGACGGTTACAGTAGCTCAGGCGATAATAAAGGAACAGGCATAACAACACGGCGTATGAACTGGCGTTTGCCTCTGCCAACGAAATGTTTTAAAACATACCATACATAGACAGTTGTTGTAATACATATGTTAATGGATGTTTATATACAAACAAACTTGCAAATATTAAAGTATGCAAAGCCAACACGTTATAGAGTAGCGATTGTATTGAATTTCTAACGATTAACTACGCAGGTTTCAATAATTTTTGGGAAATTTTGACCCAGCCAACGGGTCATTGTTTAAAAAAAAGTGCATAAACAGCGAAGAATGTCACAATCCAGTTAAGCATTCACAACCATTTTGATAAAAAATGTAGTTTATTCTTAACCACACATTTCTTACACTCGGCTGGAACAGCCGGACAATGAACTTACCGCTAGACAAGAGGCTAATTAATTATATAGCTTTCATTAGCAGGTAAAACAGGTGTCATAGGAAATCGTATAATTTATATCCATAATCGCAGACGTAATAATTTCATAGTGATTACAATTGCGCAGCTCATTATGGATTAAAATAAAAAAAATGATAGCCTAAAGGATTAGAGAAGGATAAGCTCTAGCATGCAGAGGATCATGAATACCGACGATGGCAACCTCGTTCAACCGCACATTGCCACTAACCCAACATATAATTTCACAATAAATAATTCATTTAGTTTCTTATCTACGCGATGCACATATTTAACTAAAATTAAATATGATTAATAAAATAAAAAATTGTAACTAATAAAATGAAAATTATAAAAAATGCAAATGTTAATAGGAAATTAAACAAATATATTTAAAGATTATTTTTTTAAACATTAAAACATAAATAGAACACAAGAAGTTTATCCCTGCTGTCTCAATAGATTTATTGTGGTGAACACAGCATCTTGTTTATTTATCGCAGTGGTTTTTAACCTGGTTTCAATGAGCCAGTCTCAGTGGTTCAGTGAAGGTCTTCTCAAAGGTAACAGCAGAAGTCACACTGATTTACGAGGCTATGTCTTTATGAAAAGATATGTAATTCATAGTGAGTTTATGCTTTGTACTGGCTTTGTTCTTTGAACACAGTAATGTTAATACACAGTTCATTTTGTGCATCAGTAAAACTTGTAGCCTATCGGTCTTGAATGTGAAAAACATTATATTTTTATTTTCCAACAAAGAAGGGTTTGGTGAAAGCCCACATAAAACTGGTGGAGTTCAGTCTCATAAGGTTACGAACCACTGTTTTAATCACTTGAGATCTTTCAGCCGCCATCAGTTAAGGTCAGACTTTCAGATAACATTTTATAACAATCACACTTGAACGCGCAGCGACCACTTGGTCTGACCTGCCTCTCTATCATTCCAGTTTTTTTAATAGAGCAATGAAATCAAGAGTTGTCTTTCCGTTTGCCATATCATAAAATTATTAAAATAATAAATATAAAGGCATGCTGAAGAATCAAGATGCAACTTTGGTTTCCAGTGACAAAAAATATTATTATGGATGGAATTGCAAATGAACTGATGGTTCCTGAGCTTTCATTGGTCAATTATTATTCATACCATTGAAATTATTTATAAATCCATTATAACAGTTATTAAAAATAATCATATAAATAATTTGCTTGGCTTCTGACCACCAAATTGGTTTCAAGTTTATAATAACAAAAAAGACCTCAGAATAAACTGAGAAACCATACCTAGTCGGTTAGCTGGGTTCCTCTTGAAAAGCGCCCTCAACAAAGCCTGTGCCTCGGGACTTAAGAACTGTGGCATGCCTAACTTGGCCCTGTAAGAGTTTTACAGCAAACTATTACACAAATTAACTTTTCATTGGCACCATCCAAAGCGACACATTATCAGCAGCCATAAATAGGTACACTCGGTGAACTTTCTCCTCACCCCACTTAACCAAGGTCACCCTATCAGAACAAGTTTAGGCATGCCCGATATAAAATCAATCCCAGAAGACTTTGATTACCCTTGCGGTATTATCACAAATGCCTACTTTCATGACTGTAAACAACATTCAACGGGACAAGAAAAACATCCCATTCCACTTCTGCGACGAATCAGAGATGAGTATGCCAGCAGGTAGAAAATGTCAACCAGAAGACCGAGTAGAAGACCATTTGAGATGAATCGATGAAAGCCTAGCAGAGCCGACATGTTGCCATTAAAGATCAACTTACACAACCTTCTAGTAGATTCTGTCAAAAAGTAACCGTATTTTGCTATCATTTGCAATTATTTTTCAGAGTTCGATGGGTAGCTGCAGATTATTTCTCATGATATTTATTATTTCATTTTATATATTTCTTATTATTATTATTATGATATTTTACTCTGATGAAATATCAGTATACTTGTTATTGTCATCACAGTGGCACAGCTTAAATTTACACACATTTTAGTAGATTCTGTCAGAAAGTATCTTTATTTTTCTATAATTTGCGATTATTTTGATGTTTGAGGTGATCTGACTGCCAGGATGTTTCAAGATTAAATGTGACAAAACTTGATGGCAGTTAAAATGCTCCGAAAAAAAACTAAGTGTGAAACGATGTCACTATTTGACATAGTTGATATCGGCTATTGTGTTCAAGTTGCAGTGTAACGCGTCTCTCTTCTGTCAGTCTCTTTGCAACTATAGATGTCCCAATCGCAGTTCGATTGATCTGAGCGCTTTAACGTTAGCTGATTTAAAGGTAGGGCCACACGAGACAAAATTCTCACGAAATCGGCAAAATTTGGACGAAACGATTAGTACGAATTGACATTTGGACGAATTCGTCCATCGTTGGTTGCGCACGATGAACGAATCCTGAATTGGACGAAACGTCAGAAATTCCTTCGAATCGTTGTTTGATTGGTCGGTTGAAAAGGTTAGTTGAATGTTGAAGGTCGTTTTCTTTGGCGCATATCCAGAAAGATTGAAACGGAATCGGCTTCAATTTATCACCGCGATCTGATTGGCTAGTTGAAAGTTAGTTTTGTACGAGTCCGTGGTGGGGGAAACTCCGTGTGGCAGGTCAAAAATTTCGTACGAATTGAATTTCCCAGATTAGTTGGAATTACACGATACATGTGGCCCTACCTTTAATCTTAAAATATCCTGGCAGTCAGATCCCCTCAAACATCAAAAACAATCGTAAGATAGAAGAATAACTTCTAATAAAATCTACTAAGATGTGTGGAAGTTCAAGCTGTGCCACTGTGATGACAAGTACACTGATATTTCATCAGAGTGAAAAATATGTAACATTGGAATTTTCAACATGATTGAGCTTGATAGCATATCATTTGGAAACTTCTGGAATAATAATTTGGTAGTTAATCTGTAGCTACCCTTCTAACCCTGAAAGCTTGATGCAGCCAATTTTAGGAGTGAACAGCCACAAGATGGCCGCCATTACCACTGTTTCCATGATGCGATTAACTGCAAGTTTGTATCACCCACAAGATGGAAATGGCGAAAATCCTCAAGTCAAACAAGTTTTGATACTCACAAATTTTCCCGATTGTTTCATGCTTTCAAAAGAGCAAAATGGCACTTGTGAATGATGTGCCAAAAAGTACTGAGCAAGCTATTCCATTTTAAACATTTTTCACACTTCAGTTGTGCTCCTTATGCGCTATTCTGCGTTACTATTCGTGCCGTTATGACCTCTAATGTAGAAATCATTATCGTTTGCAATAAAGCGTTCACATTAATCCGCAACACACGAATGTCTATTGAAACACATAGCGCGATAACTCAATGTGAGCACAACTCCAAATCTACATCATGAAAACATAATTAACGACTTAATGGTGACTAGAAATTTGCAGAGACAAATGGCACACAGCCGGTCGAACCGTATCAGTATGTGAAATGAAAGTAGGTATTTCTCATGAAAACCTTAGGTTTTGTTTGGCAAACTAGAACTTGGAGGAGAAAGTATACAGGAAGTCAGAGGTTGAGGACGCTATAGACAGGAAGTCAGAGGTTGAGGACACAATAGACAGGAAGTCAGATGTTGAGGACACTATAGACAGGAAATCATAGAACAACTATGCTCTTAGCCCATAACCAACCAATAAATGATTGACACAGTTCATTTGACAAGGTTAGTGAGCTTGCCAGCCTTCCTAGTAAATGCAGCTAACAGCTGCCACTTACTGACCAGCGAGCAAAGAACACTAGGCTCCATCCATTGATTAGCAGTACCTTTATACATCATTGCAACACAACATTCTTTGAGTTAAATCAAATCTTACAAACTTTGAATTGATTTATGCAATTGAATTAGAACAAACAATTACTGGGGTAGCAAGACGATTACTGGGGTAGCAAGACGTACCCTTATACCTCCATGGCCTTCAACAGTAAAACAATGAAGAGTTGATGCCGACTACTTCAAACTAAACAAACATACTTTAGTATGAGGTTCATCGTTTCTTTCCGATTGGCTCCTTGAAACGGCAGCGAGCCAGTTAGCATCTCATACATGAGCACACCGTAAGACCACCAGTCGGCAGCGGTACCGTGACCCTTCCGGTTGACAACCTAGAGAGAACAGAAATGAATCTGCTAGTGGGGCTGCTAGCTAAACTATTCATGAAAGGAATGCATATCTCATTTGTCTAGCCAACCAAACGCAGCAGTGAGCCTTGTCTAAACGCTCTCAATCAGTAAGAAAGCAAATAAGCATACGACAGCGTTCAGTAAACCTATATAAACATCCACAAAGTAAAACAAACAAACGAGTTTAAATGTACTAGCTGTCGATCTTGATTGCGCTGCATGCGGCTAACCTTCTCCAGCAGCACCTCTGTTTACTCTACATTAGACTAGTGAAAATCACCAAAATAAATCTATGACTGACATGGGATGAAACGTCCTTAAATTTTTAATGCCACTTACTAGAAGTCACACTCTACAGGACAAAATTATTCACAGAGCGATATTTCGTAGAAGTTGTCTTTTGATGCCTATTCCCGGACTATTTTGCGCTTGTTTAACTTTTTATTTGACTTTTTTACTCTATATGTAAATGTATCTGCAAATCAAATGATATATATTATGCCTAAATTAGAATCATCATTATCAATGTCATCAACTTCAGTATGACAAGTGGTTGAAGGTGATTTCAGAGTGAAGAACTGCAAGAGCAAATTATGAGATGACGACTTCATGCTGAATTCTGAAGAAAGTGTGACAACCTTGAATAATTTTGTAAAGAATTGTGTTACACTGGCTGTGGGAACAACTCCAACCCCCAGCGATGGTAACGAAAGAGTTCGGAACTCAACTACTTTTTAATTTTAGGTAGTAGTTATTCTCCCCTTTTTTAAAAGTCAACTCGTTTAATTTTCAGTGGATTTTAACCATTCGCAGAACTGTCTGTTTACGAGTTCGTGAACTTTTATCCATCAAATAATATCATCTTTAGGATACTCCGTGGCTTGGTTAAAAATTTATTTGCTGATCTAGAAAGGTTGGTTTTACCTGCGTTACAAAATGGACTCACCGCCTAGAACCGTTATAACACGAGATGTCAAGGACACAAGGTTATATAGCTGTAGGAAAAAGTCTTACCTCAGGGGCCATGTACTCGACAGTGCCGCAGAAGGAAAAGGCCTTCTTATCATCTCCAAATATGGAGTCCTTTATGAGGCCAAAGTCAGTGAGCTTGATATGTCCCTCGTCATCCAATAGAATGCTGCCAGACAAACAATATATTACTGAAACACGCGTAACAAACCTCTAACTACACTACACACACACGAGATGATGTGAGCACTAGACTGCATTGTCCATCTCTCATTTTGTTTTTCTGGTGAAGGATATTGCCAAGGCTATAAACAGATGATGGTGCACAAATCTTCGGTAATGAGCCTGCCATCTCATGAGTTGGCTAAAAATGGAGATGCTCAAATACAACAAAAAGAAAAAACTAACAAAAAAAAAGGAATTTCTGAACATGACTTAAGGTAGGGCCTCCACGAGACAAAATTCTCACGAAATCGGCGAAATTTGGACGAAACGATTCGTACGAATTGACATTTGGACGAATTCGTCCATCGTTGGTTGCGCACGATGAACGAATCCTGAATTGGACGAAACGTCAGAAATTCCTACGAATCGTTGTTTGATTGGTCGGTTGAAAAGGTTAGTTGAATGTTGAAGGTCGTTTTCTTTGGTTTTTCTGTTTGTACTGAAGAAAATGATTGAAACGGAATCGGCTTCAATTTATCACCGCGTTATGATTGGCTAGTTGAAAGTTAGTTTCGTACGAATCCGTGGTGGGGAAACTCCGTGTGGCAGGTCAGAAATTTCGTACGAATTGAATTTCCCAGATTAGTTGAAATTACACGATATATGTGGCCCTACCTTTAATGCTATAGTTTCAATATAGCTATTTAAAATTTTAACCCAAAAAAGTATGAAATAACACAAATTAACACACATATGTTAATGGATGTTTATGTACAAACAACTTACAAATACTGAACTATGCAAAACGAACTACAACTACGTATGCCATAGAGTAGCGTTTGTATTGAACGTTTAAATTAATTAAATTTTTTGTTGTTAGTAAATATGGTAGAGGTCAAATAGAAAATTTAGGTCTTGGCGTATAATTATAAGAAGAATGTTAATCAAAAACACTAGCATATCGTGTTCATTTCAATCGTGGCCAAGTCAAGCCTCTGGTTAGAGCACATTTCCCTGAAGGATTGTGAGAAAAATATGAACACAGCAGGAGAGGGTCGAGTATCCGAGCTGAAATAATTCTGCAATTAATCATCAGGAATGTCTCAAGAGACTACGGCTAAAATGCCTTTGACCTCTAAGACGGCTAGCAGATAAATCAGAGCTTCTATTGCATCCAGAAAAGGTTTCTATTACTCCTTTATAAATAATACATTCCTCACCCTCAGAGTGTGTCAACTAAACCCGGCAGCTAGGCTTGATAAGAATCGAACAGGAAATGCATTTGATGAGCCGTTTGGAGCCAGAGTACAATGAGGGTTTCACCGAGAATTGGCACAGAGTTTGATGTATGCCAGTAATACAAGTTTTTGATTTAAACTGCCCATTATTCTAGTGCTTGTTACAAGAATTTTGCACCGACGGACATTTTTTTCTGATTTTCTGACAGATCAGTTTTCCCGGTACCAGTAGAAAAACCTGCTGTGACAAGAAATGTTACAGAAGGAATGGAAAAATTACCATTCTGTTTCTACATGCAAGTATTTCTGTGATAGTATTCAAATGGACAAGAATGAAAATTTCAAAAGGCCGGATATTCCTGACTTAACTTCAGATACTAGGGACCAACACTGACCACAAAAGGTAGAAAACTGTGAAGAGGTCACCTCTCAGGTTTTAGGTATACTATTACTCTGACAGTTTCGAGTGCCATGAGAGATCATCAGGTATGCTAATAAGGCACAGAGAATAAGTGTGTGTACAACTATTGAGGAATGCTGGTTGGTAGATGTTTAGAGCAGGTATTAGATTGATGGGGTTTTAAGCTCAATGTCATGAGTTCAAATCTTACATAATGCAATCCCTTTTAGCAGCTCCCAACCTTGGTGACTACACAGCTTCCAGCATTTCTGAATAGCTCAACTATTCAGGAATGTTCCAAAAATTATTTCTCACCGCTAGCATCACTTACATCGTGCAACAATGAGTAAGGTCGAGTCACACGTAACGCTCCAATAGCATTGCTCCGTGTGACAGAGATAGACAACCACAAAATACAAAAATCCCATGGGTTGTTGACATAACTATTCGGTTAGTAACAAACTAGGCAGAAATTATTTTATGAAAGAATAATTGTGAAACAAAGAAAACCAGCCAAGTTGCTGATACTAGGGAGGCGTTATATAAACGGTTGTGATAACAAGTGAACCTTCACACAGCCTGTTGAAGCATCAACAGGCTATAACATTCATAAGGTTTTGAAATTTTTTAATAATTTGAAGCCTCATCTTGTATATACAAGCAGGTCCCCTGATCCTAAACACAACTTTCCATCAACTGTGAAAGCATGTCAAAGCATGCAAAAGCAGCCATTTTTTATTTCTTGGTCAATTTGAAATGTCCTCGGTATTTTAGTGACATATCGACAGCAACGACAATGAAACATGAGAATTGTACAGAAAATTTCTCAATGACATACAGCCAAAACATCATAATACAAGGCGAACCGGAAGTAGGAAAACAAGCGAAACCATGCAGCCAAGTCTTCTCGGGGTAGGATTAGATGGGAAAACAGCACCCCAAAGTATCTCGGGCCGAGATTTCAGCATGGGTACAGCTTCATTTCAGATTTGACCTACTTCTGTTGAAAATGTGCCTCAAGAAGTGAGCAATTGTGGGTGAAGTACTCATTAAATAATATAATATTCCATGTTGAATCTAGCATCTTGACCTTACCAATGCTATATTACTTCAAAATTAGTTTATCTAAAAGGGTCGATGCGTGTATCACCCTTTCAAATGTTCTACAGTTGTACAGAGACGCTAACATCAAAACTCTGTCGACCAATGACTAGAAACTTTTTATTAATCTGATCATCATTAATGGAGTGCAAACCAGATTGGCTAATGTTGCTGATTGAAAATGGTAACAGAACTAAAGGCTGATTCACACTAAATCGCTGTATGTCGCCGTTTTCCTTTTGGCATTCATCGTAGATTATGTGTACCGTAAGCCCAAGGCATCGATGAAGCAACACGGACACGTCAGAAAAGTTTGAGGCTGTCAAGCTTTCCCTAGATTTCGCCGAGCATTGACAAACACCTTTACAATGTGAACCATTTAAGCGATAGTAATTCACGTGATTTATTTATGATAGCGGACTATCGGATATGATCGGACTAGTATTTGATTCATGCAAACGAAAACAAAAAGGTTTCTTTGCGAAATTTAAATAGTGAAATTAAAACACTACGTCACAGAGTATTTGCTGATGCAAATGTGGATGAGTTTGTGATAGTGTGAATATTTTTATTATCGACGATCATCAAAGTGTTGTGGAATCAATGCCAGTGATGAACCAGCCTTAACGCTAGACAGCAGCAGCAATAACTCAAATGTGAGTTCTGCCAAATCGGACCAACGAATTTCAATAATTATTGATTGAAATATTCTAGATATCAATGAAGTGACAATCTCACACGAAGTAAGAATGCCTAAAACAAGTTGTTTTCCATATCCTTGTTTTATACATTAGATGATTTTTCTTTCAAAGACCGGTGCAGGGAATGTGCATAAATGTGAGAGCAATCCCTCGAAAATCGATTATGACGTCTGCTTAGCTTCCAGCAAGCAGAAGCTGTGTGTGTTTTTAACGGTATTGTTGGACATATAATGGATCTGTGAACTTGTCTGGGCATGTCCGAGTCCAGTGGCAAGGAAACCTTGATGACGGGAGTCATGTCCAGTTGCAGAAAGTGATTCAATGTTGGATGTCATTCCTGCCACCACCAGTGGTATTTTTTGGGAATTGAACCTAAACCTGTTGTTAGCAGTTCAGGCAGTCTAGACCAATAGGTCACTGATTTTAAGCACTGGATACCCAGTTTCTAACAAAGCCATTCTGCAAGAAAGTTGGGGAGTTGTTGAGTATTTTAACTGCGATCAAGTTTTGTGGCTTTTAATCTTAAAACATCCTGGCAGTCAGGCTACCTCAAACATCGAAAACAATCGCCAATGAAAGAAAATACCAATATTTTCTGATAAAATCAACAAAAATTTTGTAAGTTAATCTTTAATGTATAAAAGAGGAAAAGGATACCATATTGCCAAATGATGACAAAATGGTCTAACCTATTTAACCGGCAATTTCGTATATCGATGGGTTTTCTAGAATGAATTACTGTCGTTAAACGAGGACTACCTGTATTTTATAACCTTGTTATTAGCATTGCTGCATAACATTATGGAAACACCTAATTCGAAATGCCTCTATTCTCATGCATCTCAAACAAGTACATATCAGCATCGAGAGACAGAATTGAAATATAATGCATGTCTATAATGCTTGCAGTGGTTAGAGGGAGTAGATAAGCAAACAACAGAAACCGACAAGCCTGAACATGCCTTCCAGATGGCACTTTTGTTAGCAGCTACCTTATTCAAAGAAAACCTCAAATCACGCCTAAAAGGCATGAAGGTGGAGTGGATGCTAACCAAGTTTTAATAGCTGTTCTATTAGAAGCTTCAAGCACACATCAACTCAGAACTCTACCCTAACCCCCTTCCTAGCATCAACGAGACCATTAGGAGGCTTGGTCTACACAAAGTAAAAATTTCCTGCATCATTTCCTTTTCAACGTCAGACAAATGATTCCACCTCACTGTATATCAGCACTTACTTTTCGGGTTTGAGATCTCTGTAGATAATTCCTACTTTATGTAGATGATCCAAGGCCAAGGCGAGCTCGGCAAGATAAAACTTGACGTCTTCTTCTGTGAACATCACCTAAATAGAAACGACATAAATAGTAGAGTTGGAGTTGTCTTCACTTGTTACTCGTTGAATTTTAAATCGTTTTGTGATGGGACACAGTAGTGATCCCCTTCATTTTGCAAGATTAATCAAGACCTCCTCCCAGGCAAAAAGTGAAAATTCACGGAATGAAAAGAAATTTCCAAAGTCACTACTTTAATGATCATGAGTATTTTCCTCTTTTTCTCAAGTTCACTTGTCGATATTGAGGGTAGCGGGTATTTAAGCGACGTGATGAAAAGTATCACAAAGCAATTTTCAAAATGTAACAGACAAACAGCAAAACGTGATGACCATTATTACAATGAGGCTCGCCAAAGGATCTCACTGGTGCAGAGTATAAGAAAAACATATATTTTAGTTTTTGTATATCTATCTATTTTCTTATAATTTATAATAAATATCGTTTACGTCGTGAAGTGACGAAAGCTGACCAGTGAACAAGTGAGGGATCACTGGAGCGAAAAGCATGCTTTATATTGGTATTCAGGTCGATCAACCAGCAAACCTTAATAAAACTACATGCAATAAATCTACACATCGCTTCCAGTTTCCAACAGCCAATAAAAAAACTGTTTCCATCCAACATGCTCATTAACTTTTGGACTACAGAAGTACAACAAACAAGCCAATCACAAATGTTTTATATCACAGGATGCAAATATTAAACTTTGTAAGTTATCTACAGAATAAACATTTTTTTCAAAAAAACAAAACATTACGTTTTAAGAAAACATTGCAAGCAAAGATACTGGATATTATCAAGTCTTGACCGTGGCGCAAAAGGAAGTCCACTGGCTACAGGAATATTCCACCCAGTTTGGTCAAGGGTGGCGGGATAAAGTTGCTCAATCAAATGGCTAGTACTATAGCCGGTGAAAATGAGGCTGTCAGCTTGGCCAAGAAAGGAAATGATGACAGAATATAAATTCAAAAATATCGCAAAACATGTGCTAGATGACTGCTATGAAATAAACCGGCAGAGAGCATTGTGGAACAAATGAAAGCTCTTTTGTATTACTAGAAAAGTTTGCTTTACGATTTTTCGGTTTTCAGCCTCAGGACCCAAACTGATACTGATAAGAGAAACCGCATGATGAGCAATCTGAAAACTTTGTAAAGGCAAACAGATTTGACATGACAGAAGAGTAAACAGAATTTCAAAGGACACCTGGGAAAATTTTGATGGAAACTTAGGGAAATTTTGATGACAAATTGGAAAATTTTGGAATTTTTGCAGACATCTGAAATCTAATTCAGCAAAAGGACATACACATTAATAATTTATTTTGAACAAAGTGGAGCCCATGCTATTGGCAGCTGAGTGTAATTACAACGCGAGAGAGCTGCTCTCTCTGCGAGAAAGTATACCAGAGCTTAAACTGATGAGTCATAATGGGACTGGAAGGAAATGTACCGTGACATAACGCAGATGCAGGCTGCGCTATAAAATTCCAATTTGGTGAGCAAAGATAGAAATGGGCAGCTAAGTTCCCACGGATATCAATTCTAACTCTCATTGTTCCTCCACCACCACCGGTGATTGTCCAACGTTCGTTCCATCGATTATCGGAGATTAGGAGTTATGCGCTCAGCTACTCTTAAAGAATGTACATTACCTCAAAACGAATAAGGTATAGTAATACTCGTGAGTTTTGGACCAAGTACTCTCGTTACAGAGAGTAGTTATGCTAGCACAAAAAATACTACCAAATGACTATATACCCAATACTATCACTGTCATTACTTGTTTGATAACTGAAAAAAGATTTTCTGTTTTTGTTGTTACTCAACACTTTGTAGGAAGTCGAGGCAACCGAAAATTAATCTAATTTAATGATGAACTTACACACAAAATTTTAGCAGATTTTATGAAAAGGTATCGGTATTTTCTTATTATTTGCGCCTGTTTTTATGTTTGAGGTGATCTGACTGTCAGGGTGTTTCAAGAGTAACATCGAAAAAAATTGATCGCATTTAAAAATGCTCCGAAGAAAAATACGTGTCGAAACGACGCCATCAGTTGCTCGGCTGCTGGCCTCTCCCTTATTGATATTCGAGTTGCAGGTAACTCTTTGCAGGTAACTATAGATTTTATAATTACACTTTCACGTGAATCTGAGCAGTTAACAGCAATGAAGTTTTATCAACTTCAATCTTGAAACATCCCGGCAGTCAGATCACCTCACACATGAAGAAAATCGCAAATGATAAAAGTACTATATATGTTTTGGTAAAACTAATTAAAATTTTGTATACGTTCATCTTTAAAGCTCATATTTTCTGAAGACTCACTCACCTCTTTCGAGAGCCGTGTAAAGAGATCACCTCCGCGTAGAAACTCGAGTATAAGATAAAGTTTACCTTCCGTTTGAAATGCTACAACCACCAGAGACCAGATGTACAAAATATAATTGTACATGCGATGCACAAGTTTAATTCATATGTAACTCAGCAATCACGTGCAGATAAGGTATCAAGTATCTTGAAGCTTGACACCTTATCTACACAACAAACAAAGAAGCATAATATCAACCAGAGCTATCCTGGTGATAACACTAGGAGTGTCTAAAATATCATAGCAGTGTTTTTATACTTGATATTGACCAGCTATTCCAAAACATTGTATCACTTAGATATATTTAAAGAGGAGTTGTCTAATTCAGCGCATTTATGAACGAACATACTGAGAACTGTGTCACCTTAGCTCGTGTTCCATAGATATACAGCCTGCGATGTGATTGTTAGCGTTTTTATAAAAGAATATTTGTGTTATGTCGGCATTTAACTAGAATCACGACCGACACAAGCGTATAGTCGCTTGAAGCAGGCAACTCGGAATAAAAATGGAACGCATTACTCAAGTAACACGAACTAAAAAAACTGACGGTGAGGTGTACGCTATGGCATTTTGAATGTTGCTATTAAGCAATGTCACATGTTCCATGTTACTTGATGTGTACTCACACTAAAAATCATGGAGAAAATTTAATAGATCAAATACCAACAGGTATACCGCGATCTTTCTTACAAGGGGACCGCCACTGATTCCACACACACGGAACATATACTCGCCACTTGCATGCGTGCATTGAGAATATGCTCGGTATGAATAGTACCTACCAAATGGTAAATCATACTGTAAATTGAAAATGAACTCAATCCTGATTCTGAAGCGCATAACCTATGGAGTCCTGCTGCCATGTTTACAGAATGCAGAACAAGCGCCATTGTGTAGCTCACTGAGCTATATAGTGGACAGCTATTTGTTTGAGTTCATGAGGCGACAGAGACTGTGGGATGGTAATCTATTCACAAAAAATGATTGCAGACATTGCAGAATTTTATTCACAATAATCAAAAAAGTTTTTATTCAACTACATGATTTGTGTTGACTTTTCACTGGCGGGCATGTTTTTTGGCTGACATCTTCTAAGAAAGATCCAGGTACAGTTGTACATCCCTTTATCAGATAAGCTTTCATCCGATAATATCACAGCCTTCATCGAATAGTAAAAGATATTTTTAAAAAAGTCTGACATTTGAATGTCGATGCTAAATCAAACTATCGGAATGCTGATGTTGCCATATGAACGAGTTTCCCCAACGGCCTCACCAGAAACCCACTATGGTCAAAAACCATATCAGGAAAAAGCCAATTCTTGTCTCCAAAACTCTAATTGTCAGTTCGTGGAACACAAGGAAAAATGACGCAAACAGGGAATTCGCCATCTGTTTATGGAAGGCTTACATAGAGTGATTATTAAAGTATTGACTCGCTACCAGGTGTTCAGCCAAGTTACGTGAACTACAATAAGATACATAAGTCGTCTGCTTTTGTTCTAATGATGGTTATAGTAACAACTGTTTATATACTTCCGGAGTAATGGATAGTTGCCGTATGACATATTAATGACAAGTTCACCGAGCTGCTGCCAAAAGGAAACATTTGGTAAAGAGGTTATGAACCTCTCAACACGAACTGCTGTCAGCAATGATTAGTCTATCAATGGGGTTTTTTAAATATACTGTTACGCAAGTGTGTTTCACTCATTCCAACATTTCTGTTTTTCCTGTCAATTCAAAATGTTTTATTAATTGTATTTAGACAAACATACTAACATAAGAACAAGAACGTGAGTCAAATGAACCTGTAATCATTTTCCCTTAATTGACGCCTTTCTGCATAAAAATATACATTTTGAGGCCAAAATTATATTGTTTATAGCTTCCATAGACGCTAATTATATCCCTTCTCGCCTAGTCAAGTATCTACAGTCATACTTCGACTTAGGAGCTTAATGCGTTCCGAGACTGAGCTCGTATGTTAATTTACTCGCATGTTGGTGCAATTTATTTATATATAGAACAATTAAATATATATTAATTGGTTTCCATACTCTAAAAAATGCAAATAAAACACTCAAAACAAGATATTGTAACAGAAAGAACATGTTGGTTATTGTACTAATTTACCAAATGCTTTCAAAAAGCAACAATTAAAAAACAATGCAAGGAAATGTGATTAATTCAAATGTAAAATTAAATACATACAATAGCAGCTAACGCTAGCATTTGCCAGAGAGGGAGATGTTATCCTTCATTACAACAGTTGACTTTGATAAATTTGGATTTTATCAATGTCTTAAAAGACAAACGTAGAAGCAAACCTAAAAGCAAACTTTCATTTTTAACTTAACGTAAATTAAAATTTCTTTGGCGTTCGTAGTTTGAAGTTTCTCGCTGGTTAGCTAATTTTTCCATTGTTTCGCTTTCACGACTAGCCAGCCGTTTTAAGATAATCTTATCTAAAGACCAGCTATTACAAAACATTGTATCACTTGGATATATTTGAAGAGGAGTTGTCTGATGAATATTTATTCAGTGCATTTATGAACGAACACATTGAGAACTGTGAGTGTCACCTTAGCTCGTGTTCCAAAGATGTACAGCCTGCGATGTGCCCGTTATCATTTTTATAAAAGAATATTCATGTTATGTCGGTATTTTACTAGAATCATGACCGAAGAAAGCATATAGTCGCTCAAAGCAGGCAACTCGGAATAAAAATCGAATGCATTACTCAAGTAACATAAAGTAAAACTACTGACAGTGAGGTATACGCTAGGGCATGTTTACTGTTGCTATTTAGCAATGTCACATCATGTTCCATGTTACTTGATGTGTACTCACACTAAAATCATGCAGCAAATTTGATAGATCAAATACCAACAGGTATACCGGTAAACTTTCATCCGATAATATCACAGCCTTCATCGGATAGTAAAAGATATTTTTAAAAATGAGTCTGACATTTGAATGTCAATGCTAAATTTAACTGCCAGAATGCTGATGTTGCCATATGAACGAGCCACTATAGTTAAAAATCATATCAGGAAAAAGACAATTATGAAACTCTAATTGTCAATTCGTGGAACACAAGGAAAAATGATCTGTTTATGGAAGGCCCACACAGAGTGATTATTAAAGTATAGATTCCTACCAGGTGTTCAGCCAAGTTACAATAAAATACTAGAGTCGTCTGCTTTTGTTCTAATGATGGTTATAGTAACAACTGCTTATATACTTCCGGAGTAATGGATAGTTGCCATATGACAAAAGGAAACATTTGGTAAAGAGGTTATGAAGCTCTCAACACGAACTGCTGTCAGCAATGATTAGTCTATCAATGGGGTTTCTTAAATATACTGTTACGCAAGTGTGTTTCACTCATTCCAACATTTCTGTTTTTCCTGTCAATTCAAAATGTTTTATTAATTGTATTTAGACAAACATACTAAGGATTTTGCACGAAATTTTAAGTATAAGAACAAGAATGTGAGTCAAATGAACCTGTAATCATTTTCCCTTAATTGACGCCTTTCTGCATAAAAATATACATTTTTGAGACCAAAATTATATTGTTTATAGCTTCCATAGACGCTAATTATATCCCTTCTCGCCGAGTCAAATATCTACTAGTATGCGAGGAACAGAGGTTGAAGCAGAAAAAATCTACTGTCATGCAATAAGAATGTGAACTAAAGTCAGATATCCTTTTTGGCAATTCAACTTTGATGACAAGCGCTAGTGCCATGGGAGTATCATTCCACGTGATCCAAGGCAATGTGAACCAAACTTCATCTGGGAAGCACTCGCTAGTGTAACTAATAACTTTCACAGTGCTGAGTCAAGGATTTCTGTAGATACACTGGACAACTACCAAATATGGCCATTGTTAGCAATATCAAGGTTAAATGACTAGAGGAAATGCAACTATCGAATGACTATAAAATATATTCATGCAAGATCACAAGCATGAGTGAGAAAGATCGCTACTATTATTACCTATTATTTTCGCTATTATTATTATTATTCTTTGTTTGAGTTATTCTAAATATGTAATCCGCTACAGCTGACCTATCGACCGACCGTACGACTGATATTGATTTCTGCGATACAATCACTAGAAATAGAACAATTGTTACAAGGTACGCTTAGGGGCTACACAAGCTCTTTTATACTTGATCCTGTCAGATTTGAAAAATTTCACAGGGAGATGCTGTGTGACTGAAATAGGGCCATTCATATTGTAAATGTTAATCATTGAAGGATTGTTTTTCTTTTTTTTTACATATTCTTGACCTTTCGATGTTTTTTACTAACCAAAGCTGAAATACGATCATCAAAATTGCCCAATGAGCTTTTGAGTACAATGTGAACCACTTTAATCATCTCACAACAGCGACACTAGTGGTAAACCTGTTCAGATGCAAAAAGATAGCTGAACAGTCCAGCAGTGCTACAAACAAGTATTCATATTTTAGGCTAGGATACAACCCCGCATACTAAAGCCAGTATACAACCCACATAGAGAAGCCAGTATGCAATTCTGGGTAATAGTATGTTCCATAGTTTCATGAACTTGTGCAAATGAACAAGAGGCATGATAAGTTAAAAGAACATGGAAGGAGGGCATTGATCCTTTTGAAATACCAATGCAGAAATGTTATTCAACACTTCTCCACCTTCTCACATTACCATTCCTTATCAAACATCACATCTCCTTCATTCACCAGACAACCTTTGAAATCTAATACATTTGCACAGCACACTACCATTTATATCAGGCTGATAATGCATACATAAACAAGGGAGATAAATCCTGATTTAGTTCAACACTTAGTAGTACAGTAATTCCTCAGTTCTCGAGATTAATCGTGACTGACGCCTAGCAAAAAGTGAAACACAGAAGCTAATAAACTAATATGTTTGTAATAAATTCACTTTTTTCATCAATCATACACATTTTCCGCATTTTCTGAGGCTCGATAGACAATTTTAAGGGTTGAGGGCATTTAAGAGATATGATTAAGAGTGTCATGAAAACTTTGTACTTTTACACGTTACTAAACGTAACAGAAAAACAGCGAACCTCGACAACTGCTATCACAATGCTCGTGGAGGGATCTTCCTGGAACAGAGTATGAGATAAATTAATGTATTTTAGTCTCTTTCGTTTTTAGTTTTTAATATTTTTTACCTTACGAAGTACTAGTGGTGCAAAGGCTGAACCAGCAAGTAGCAAGAGATTACTGTAAATACAGTCAAATATGGATAACTCAAACTTCACGGGACCGAGCGAAAGTGTTCGAGCTATCAGAGCGTTCAAATTATCAGAGCACTGTCACAACGTCTATGTATTTATTTTTTCATTAGTAGATAAATGTACATATACAAACTATAATATAAATCAAAAGCATAAATGGATTGTTTCAAATTAAATGCTTCTAATGTAGTTTAAAATGTTTTTATCAAAAAGTATAGATTTTTCTATCACTTGAGATTGGTTTGTTGTTTGAGGTGATGTTATTACCAGGACGGTTTTTAGATTAAAACTGGCAAAACTTGATCGTTGTTGAAATGCTCAGAAGAAAAACATCTTTTTCTTTTGAGCGTTTTTAACCAAGATAAATTTTGCCGCTTTTTCTTGAAGTTTATGCGAAGGTTACCTCACTTTTCCTTGCTTCCGAAGGGCCATCGCTAAGAGGATGTTTGGTAAAAATAAAATTTCACCAAACCCTTAGAAAAGTCGTTGACAAAAATATTTTGCCGATGGTGGTAACAACGACGCTTATGAACTATGAAAAGTTGATGTTTACCTCTATGGCTTGGAATAAAGTGATTTTCTAAAGCGATAACAACCGTTTCGGTAGCCGTTGGGCAAAAAACTGTTCGAGTTAACGAAGTTGAAGTCGAGTTATCTACAGCAATTTATTATTACGTGGGAACGGACCAAAAAACCGTTCGAGTTAACCATGTGTTCGAGCTATCCGAGGGCGAGTTATCCATGTTTGACTGTATAAAAGATAGGACCTCTGTTAATATCTGGAAACAGAAGTTGATTGTTTCCTACAGCGATGTTTGAATTGAATCAGACAATTAGATAGCAACACTAAAGAACAAATAAGCGAAATAGTTATTTTTAATCATTGTCTAAAGATGTTTGCTTTTGAAAAGTAGTAAGTTTATTGCAGCAGCGAGTACATAATATCTCACAAAAATTATTTAAACAAAAATGTAGTAAATAAATGCTATCGTATGAGAAGTATGGAAGTAAAACTTAATTTCAAAGACACCAAGCACGAAAAATGAACAAACATGTAACGTAAACATCAGTCGGCAAGTCTAACTGTGTGGAGGAAAGAGCAACCTCCATCCTAGCTACTGCAACACGCGACTCACTGCAGTGACTCAACCAGTCATGCATAATGAATGCGAGGGAGGGGAAGGAGAGGAGGCGGACATCGACCACCCACACAGTTGACCATAATCTTCACTCATCAGAGCAAGTGTGATAACCAAACATGTGGATTGATTTGCTGTCACGAACTATTAGCTCCTGTCAGCTATTCAAGAAACAGCCAGTGCGAAACCAGAGCAATATATATTTTACAATAATCTTGCAGATAAAAGATGTTGAGAGGTATTTGCACGGAACTAGCTAATAAAGTCTGACAGAGATGATTGTATACGCCGACCTGTGTGGTGGTTGAATGGTGAGGGAAGCAACCATGGAAAAGGCTCTGTAATATATGCTAAATATAAGATTGCCTTTGCAGAAAAACAAGCTTAATTAGATCAGTGATTTCTAAAACACGCCACATTATTGACCAATCACCTGGCCGATGAATAATTATATTTCTCACCTAAACTAATTGCACCAGAGTTTTACTAGGCTTCACTCGTTTACTGGTAAGGAAGCCTGCAGCACTTCCACTATACGAATATATGAACTCTGTAGTTGTTTGCGTGGTATATGTGGGGCATTAAGGCGTGGTCACACGAGCACCGAACCAACGTAGGATCGGTTCGGAGGCTGGTTCGGTTCGTGGCACATGTCACACGGCATCCGAAGTCACTTCGCTTCCTAGATACCATACGTATAGAGACAGGACACGGTTTCATTAGTAGTTGTTATGTATTTGAGTTAAATATTTCTATTGTAAACTAAAAACTTTGAGGAACAATTATAAATTATAATTACACAGCAGATTTATCAGAAGATCGTTCAGCTGCTCAAAATAAATCACTCGATACAAAGATTTTGCCAACCCTTCCCATCAACATAATTATATTTTTTTACTTGCATATTAATGTTTTTCTATGCTGAGTACATAACAAATAAAAACAGTCTTTATTATAGTATTGTGGTTTTACATAAATAAATCAGTCAACGATACTTCATCAGGATGAATATGACACATTACTTATATTCTACACGAAAGAAAATCACAACCATTCTCTTACATTTATGCAAAACTTAAGCGCAACCTCTTACATTTATGCAACACAATCACAAGTCCGGGTGAACCTTGTCGTAAATTGCTTCATGTTGTTTATTTAACGAAATAAAAGTATCGTCCCATTTCTTTTTTAACTTTACTCACACGCACGTAAGGAGAAATGTGACGCATGCTCGCTAGAATTCTAGAAACTTTAACCAGCCAATAAGAGCAAGGGTTCGGCCACGAAATTTCGAGCCGGACCGAAATGGTTCGTTTCGGCCAGAAATGTCTTCGGCCGAACTTTTTACAGCTGAGAGCGACGTCGTTTTGTGTCATTTAGTTCGGTTCGGCGCTCCTGTGACCACCCCTTTATTGTACAGTGAAACTCGGATAACTCGCCCTCAGATAGCTCGAACACGTAGTTAGCTCGAACGGAATTGTTTGGTCCGTTCCAACGCAATGATAAATTGCTTTAGATAACTCGACCTTAACTCCGTCAACTCCAACAGTTTTTGCCTCAACGTCTACCGAGACGGTTGTTATCGCTTTAGAATATCACTTTATTTCAAGCCATAGAGATAAACATCAACCTTAGTAGTTCTTAGGCATCATTATTAACACTATCGGCAAAATATTTTCGTTAACGACTTTTCTAAAGGTCTGCAAAAAATCAAATTTTACCGAACATCCGCTTGGGGATAGCTTTTCGAAAGCAAGGTAACCTTCAGATAAACTTAGACATTACATGAGAGGCCCCTTAACTTGCAACGAGCAATCAATGCTTTTGATTTATATATAGTTTGTATATGTACTGATAAATACATGCACTTGTGACAATGTTCTCATAACTTGAATGCTCTGATAACTCGAACACGTTCTCTCGGTCCCGTGAAGGTCGAGTTAGCCGAGTTTCACTATATATGGTTTGTCAACACATGAAAACTAGTGAGCATGTACATCAAAGAACTCTGTTGATCGATGTGACATCACAACAACCCGTGTATGTAGTCAAGTGGGCGAAATAATTAAATATTTATCTGTTAGTACTAATTTTTTCCTTACCATACACTGAGCTCTACAATATATCAGCATATATGCTTCAGCTGTCATGAAATTGCCCAATTGCTCGATATAACACGACCTCTTTGAGCCTTGGTGATTGCAAAAGCTTGGGGATAATAGGCGATCAAATATATCTCTATCATACAGATTACTACAAAAGTAATAATAGTGGTTGATGATTTTAAATTCAATGAATAATTCTTGAGCAATGTACTACATCTATGAAGTTCTGTCAAAATGATCATTTGGCAGCGTGATGGATGGCCAGCTACTCAGAGCGATGAGAGTGTGGGAGAGATTACCGGGTGTAACAAGTGGGATATTAGGATTAAACAGAGCACTGTCGTCCTTGTTACTAACTAGCTCTAGACTCTAGTACATACGGTCCAAACAGACGAGGGCAAGCTCAGGAAGCGACACTTCCTGTCGCGAGAAGAACAAACGTTGAGTGGAAAGAAAGCCGCAATTGATTGGCTTTGGCATGTTAGTTAGGTCAATCGCCTGGCACTAATTCTAGTCTGGGCCAAATTGTAGCCTAGAGAGCTGCTCTATATCAAACGACATAAGTACAACTAGTACACTCTGTTAATATTGCCATCAGAGGGTTCTGGAATGTATGTACACGTTCCTACACTATGGTTCCACGATGGGTTAATCAGCAAGTTTGCTTTGGAAGTGACAAAAGTCACAAGTCAAGCGAGTTAGATTACTCATATATTTTTATCGGCGGTTTCAAGTTGTAAATGATGGAAACGGCCTTTTCGTATGATTTGCGACACACTGCTATGATATTTTTTCCATTTTAAACAGTTTCCAAACATTCATCACAACATAGCGTCAGTGTAACCATGCGAAAAGTGTATTGCTGGATTCGCCCATCAAAAAAGTATGCTGCTAAGTGAGACAGGAGGGCGCCGTTATGACCTCTGATGCAGAACTTCTTCTATAGATTCTTTTTTGACAAATTGGCCACACAAATCCGCAACACGCATATTGCTATTGACACATCACACGGTAACGCATGGTGCTCATAAGTCTGAATCTGCACAATGGAGCCACAATGACAGGCTACTACCGAAATATCTCTTCACAATACTTAGGACATATACACATTGCGAAAAGATTGTGTTAACATAATCCGTACAGTGAACGTCCTTCAGAGCATCCTGAAGTGTAAAATGTTAATCTTATGGCTGGTAAACACTATATTAAAGTATGTCAGTAGTAATCCCACAATGCATCAGTGATCATCTGTGATAACATTGTTCCCATTAAAACATATAACAGATAGCAAACCCATCTGCATTTACATTAGTGAATAGTCTGCAGCACAGCATTCTTATTACACAATGCAGTCGCTGAAATACTAGTCCCGCAGCAACTGCCATGAAGAGATAAATACATGTAAATCAAGCCAATCAACATCACCGAAGTGGGGCATATTGCACAAACTGTCATGGATACACGGTGAAATAATGGGAAAGTTTGAAAGCTGCAATGTTTCCCGACATACCTGTGATGCCTCAGTGATGCCATTGGACTACAGCGCACGTGTCTATGAATAACAGCCGAGAGGACAACGACGACATACTGCGATACGGTGTGAACCAGCTTTAAATTAAGCGTTCGGTTAAGCCTTTGCTTGACGACAACAATGACTATCACTGACAATGCCATCAGACGAAGAATAGTAAACAAATGGATTCGATGAAACAGCTAATTACTCTGCCTTTTCGGAAGTGTAACTTCCTTGCCATTCCAAGACGAGTGTATGCAATCAATCAGAACAGTTATGCTTGAACAACGCACAATATAATCGAGGTGCACTGGCCAACTGTTTGATACATTATAAAACACAAAAAAACTGATCTTTAATCGAGGCTCTTATAGGTTTGTTAAGCATAACTGAGTTCAAGACATGGTGACCATATTTTTGTTGCATTATCCAAAAGGGCCACACATGACACTAGCACATTATAGGCATGTACTTACAAGCCAATAGCACGAGACCTAACCTAGCCTAACGGTGGCCATATTCGATGAGTCATCAACAGTTGGAGGAACATTAATATAATCGTGTTTCTATGCTTTGAATGAGTTGCCTGTTGCTGACGAATTCGCACCCTACCATTTCAACGATTTGGAGTCGCACTATACAGATCGTCTCCAGATCCACAATGTATCCCTCATAACAATACCTGCCAAAATGTACTCGTATTCGGGTCAGTCACTGTTCAACCCATGCGCAATCAACTAGTTTTACTAACTAAGCCAGGATGACTGATCACAATTTTATTTTCTGTGTTCCTTATTGCTGTACTCTATATTACAAAATATCAACAGAATTTACTGCTTAGTATTCAAATCTAAATTCAGAATCACAATCAATTCTAGCAAAGAACTTTAATTTGGTAAAGTAGCCTCTACTGGGGAGAGTTTAGCTGAGTATTATCGATTCGGTCGTGTCTCTATGATTTCGAAGTATTCTCAGAATGACTGCTTTCGCATAAATTTGACGAAACGAAATGGCATCGCATGCATTTGGATTTTACGGTTCATATGATCTGTAGTGGAAGCAACTCTGAACCCATTCGAAGAGTGGAAACACAGCGATTGTGTTGCTAGAGTACTAAATCTATTAGGGATTTTTTCGTCTTGCAAGTTTCGGAGTTGTATGCCTGGCACATGCTTTACCAAGCATACAACTCTGTGCTGAAGCAATCAACAGCATTTGACAGCGTGAACATAGCAGCAATAAGTATCATTGAAGAGAGCGTGCGACTTCAAAAGGATATAGAAAAACATATCACAATGTGCCTTAACATAACTCTGTATAATCCCGAGCCAATGCATTGATTCGACCATTCATCGGACAGTGTGATGCAATTTGAGGAATTTTGCTTCTGCTATCAAACAAAGGCAAATCAATGGGTAAAACTATTAAGCATTAATCGTTTAAAAACACCTCGAGACAATCGGCATCGACTCGAGCCAACCGGTCTCGCAGTCTGTAGCAACAGCATCAACTATCAGCTATGTGTGCATGCGGACATACCAGAATTTAGGAAAAGCTGAAGTAGTCGTTACGACTTGGCTGATGCGCTACCAATCGTTGCTGCCATAATGACATTGTGTCATTAGTAGAGTACTAGCTTCAGTTGATACATTACTTAAAGACAAACCTGCAAAAAATTTAAGCAGGTTTTCTCCGAAAGAATCGGTATTTTTCTACCATTTGCAACTTTTTATGTTTGAGGTCTGATGGCAAAGATGCTTCAAGTTAAAATCAACAAAACTTGATCGCAGTTAAAACACTCAAAGGAAAATACGTGTGAAATGACCGTCATTAGTTATGATTGTGATAGTTGATATCAGTTATTGCGTTCAAGTTGCAGGGTCACACGTACGTCTCTATTCTGTCAATCATTTTGCAACTATAGACATTATAATCGTGATTTTGCTTTACCCGAGCATTTCAATGCGATCAAGCTTTCAATCTTGAAACATACCGACAGTCAGATCACCGCAAACATAAAAAACAATCGCAAATGATAGAACAATACCAATGCTTTTTGATAAAATCAACTAAAACGTTGTATAAGTTCGTCTTTCAATGCAGTGTTTTGTAAAAGGAAAAAACCATTAAAAATGCCAGGCTATATTCCGGTGCAAAGAGAAGTGAATAAGTACTGCACAGCAAAGTCGAATGTTCACAATAAAAATAGCTCTATGGAGTTAATATATGTCTATGGAGTGCAAATAGCTCTATCAAGTGAAAATAGCTGTATGGAGAAAAAATAGCTATATGGAGTGACAATAGCTCTATGGGTCATCCTTTTACTAACTTAGCTCTCATCAGTTTGAACGAAATAGTAGCTTCTGCCACCATGTAAGATTTCCCTAATTACCGCCTCGGGCTGAGACCCCACCCCCACCCACGCCTGATAGCATTCCATATTACAACAGTAAAGACAAACTCCCGTTACACTATAGAGCTATTTATGGCAGGTGAATTAGTCGGTACCTATGCAAGTGATTACTTTTGTCGTTCGTGCTCACAATTTTATGGAGGCATAAACCAAAAAGGTTATTAAGTAGAACGTGGCTACCGCTTAAATAAACAGAACTTGCACACACTTCCCTCTCGTCATGAGCAAATATGGTAGAAATTATACAGAAGCAAAGCTATTTTATTTTGTAAAATGATGAAATCCTCTTAGCAAACTTCCCAGTAGTTTTCAAGGTTTGCGCGGAGCGATAAACAGCAGAGATAGAACACTGCATCTACTAAGTGTCACATTGTAAAAGCGGTATGTACCTCTTGACTTGGCAGCCATAACCTACCTCTGACTGCCAAGTAGCGTTCTACAAAACGTAACACTAGACTAATAAGGACAAGTCATTGATGATTCGATAAGTTGCGTTTATGATAATATAAAAATTTAATCAAAAAAGGTCAATACATTAAAATATCGACAAAAGTATAGTCATAAGTGACTAAGATGAGAGAAGCTAAATTGATGGAATCTGGTTGGTAGAGCGGCTGGTCGATCATGTCGTGAACACGGTAGTCATGCAAAAATTCGGCCCCGGAAAGATCGATTTAATCGCGCCAAATGTAGCTATAAAGCCCACAAAGCAAGAAATACATAGCCAAAAGTTAGAGGGTGCGTCATCTAATGTAGCGACCGACCTTGACACCCAGTTTGTGTGACTGCTAAAGTTTTCACTTTGATATTCAGAGATGTACATAATGAGACGTCATAGTTTAAAAAAGGTCAATATCACGAAGAGTCATGGGCCGATACACGTATATCACAACTTCACATTGTACCAAAATCAAAGCTTTATAAGTTCGATCAACTTGTGACCTTGGCCTGTGACACATTTATTTATAAATGTATCTTGTACTGACATTATGAATGATACAGCGAGGGTCAACTGCAATTGCGATTATCAGCTGTGACTCTAGGCAAGACACCATCACACGAGGACAGAGAATCTCATGAGGACAGAGAATCTCATGAGACTAATGTTTAGAAAAAAAATCAATAAAACTTATATTAACACCATCCCGTTTGATAAAGCAACGAATAAAGACACAGGAAGTGATGTTTAACACCATCCGGAAGGAAGTGATGTTTAACACCATCCGGAAGGAAGTGATGTTTAACACCATCCGGAAGGCAGTGATGTTTAAAACCTATCACGGTACGATTACATGGATGAGGCAGTTCCTTCATCACATTGTAAGACTCGTGTGGCTATATACAAGAGGTGGTGGTAAACTGGTAGTTACTACTCTATGGAGCATGTCATGCATTCAAAACTACTTGTGCATAGCTTGTGGTGAAGTTGGAACACACGGTATTTAAAGCATGTGATTTTGCATTCATTATTCACTTATTTATTGTTGGATCATTTTGACTTCAATAATAAATAGCCAACAATCTGTCATTTACCATAACTGGAATCAATTTTTCGCTGATCACAACCGTGTTTTCCTTGCGACATTTCTTCAGCGCCGTCTTGGTACCACAACCCATAAAGTCAACGAAGTCTGAGACTCATCTATATCATCTTTGACATCCTACTATCACCAGTCACATTACAATGGAAAACTGAAAATGGTCAGACAACTCACCATAATGTAAAGTCACGATAAAATTGTGATTAATTTCGGCTAATATGTCTCGTTCCATTTTGGTCCTAACACGGTCTCTCACTGAAATAAAACAAACCATGAAATAGAATGCATTTGATACATATTCAGGTATATAGGCCCTACATATACAAGATAAATAGTCAGTCTACAGTCTAACCTCGATTTACAATCAATTCTATTTAAAAAACCTTTTGGGCATTGACATAAAATAGTATTCATCTCAACATACCGAGTAGTTTCTACTACATGACGGATGAAATGTCTCAGATAATGCCAGCTTTCCAAGTAACAGTACATAAGCTGATAAAAGTTAAAAATAACACGGAAAAGTAACATATATATATATATATATAGAGAAAACTAATTTAAAATATGTTTAATATAAGAGCCTCATTATACCAATTATATATTTAATTTATTGTTAGATATAAGCATTAAGTATTTTACGCAGTATATAATGCATTATAATTTAAATATGAGTAAGTAGTTATTATGCGTATACATGTTCAACACTGGTTATACTATGTTATACTTGAACAGAATAAGTATTACTTGTTGGTTTTTGGCACTAAAACGAATAAAATGTCGTACAGTACATTTTTATCGAATATTTTGTTCTGACCTACAAATGTCTTGAGATATGAACCTAATATCATCCCTGTTTGGCTGTATTCTGTCAGGTCTATTTGACCGAATTAGTCGGAGTGCCATGGATGTGCTAAAGAGACATTTTCCGATTTCCATTTGGCACATTAGAGCTATAAATGGATATACTTCCTCCCCACTGAGGCTTTAATTCAACAAATATAGGTAGTGCTGTCAATACCAGTCAAAGCCATCAGTGTCAACCTGTTGGCTAATGGCAATAAAAGCCATTACTTTGTACATATCGGTCTTTGGTCACAAACGGAAGGCAGTGATCTAACGGGCAACGGTGACCAACTTATGGCATAATAGTAAAATTCTAAGGAGATCAATATAAGTTATTAGCATTCACTCTAAAAGGAACTGAGGCTAACAATGACATTTGGTTGGTAACTATCTGTAGAGTGGTATGGTAGGTATTTTGGTGTTAACATAAAGAATTTGTCAGTATGAGATATGGTATGATTTTATCACAGCTCTGCGTCAGACAGGAAAGTATAAGTTGTTGACATTAGCGGAACCCAAGTTGACACCCAGCTTTTCTATATCCTGAATAAATGATATTAAAACACCGACAGACTACCGCTAATGTGAGTGCAATCCGGCAACCAAAAAACAAAAAGTCAGAGACCTACTAAAGAAGATACTACACTGTGCCAATGCAAATGCAATCCAATGACGTAAGACCAGCGAACGATGAAGTAGGACATTTTGGCTCACCCACCTCTTACCATTCAGAGATCTAAATATAGTTTAATAATAGTCTAATATCCTGCTTCAGTATTGTAGCAGTTACTAAACTGTTTGAAATTTTTTTAACAAAGTTGTATCCAATTATGTTTGCAGTTTAGGAATTTCCATGATGCGAATGTCTGGCAACATCTGAGTTCCCTAGAGCATGAGGTAGTTCCATGAGTAATGCGCAACTATGACAACGAGGAAACCCTAATATATTGCAAGCCATACTTCATCACCTCACCGCCAACACGCGATCACAACACTTCAGCGATCGTCTGTGATAACATTGTTCACACTATCACAAACTAATCCGCGTTTATATCCGCAACATCTGCGGCATAGCATTCTCATTATAAAACTCGGTTTTGGAAATGACAAAATACTAGTCCCGCAGCAACAGTGTTTAAAGAGAATATGGATCGAGCCAACTGTGACAGCTAATCATCATCATTGACACATTGCAGGAGCTGTAGCGGATGTTTGGTGAGCTATCAGGAAAGTTTGACAGTACCAAACTTTCCAGAAGTATCCGTGTTGCCTTCAGTTTACGGTGCACATAATCGATGAGAGGAAAACTCTGACAGTGTGTGAACCAGCCTTGACTGCCACAGGACATATACTAGTTGTCACAAGACAAATACTAGTTGTCACAGGACATATACTAGTTGTCACAGGACATATACTAGTTGCCATAGGACATATACTAGTTGTCACAAGACATATACTAGTTGTCACAGGACATATACTAGTTGTCACAGGAGCTTGACTAACAGTGTTATCATACAATTACATAAAACTAGCATCTGTAATCAGTGACTATGATAAGAGTATGCAAAACATTTACCTTTCAGTGTAGCCTTCCGGAGCACCTTCATAGCATAGAGGGTGCCCGCATCGGGTCCAACTATTTTCCGTACCAGAAATACCTAGGTGAAAACATGAACAGTGTTAACATGACTGTAAATTTCAAAATTTGGGAAATGAAACAAATGAACTTGGCGTCATTCCTAGGAGTTCACTCTTACTGTAGTCCCTCACTTTCTGCGATTAAGCACAACAATAGGAATAGTGAACTCTCAGCCTCCCCGTGATAAGTGAGGGACTAGGAATAGAACTCTCAGCCTCCCCGCAATAAGTGAGGGACTAGGAATAGAACTCTCAGCCTCCCCATGATAAGTGAGGGACTAGGAATAGAACTCTCAGCCTCCCCACGATAAGTGAACATTTTAAAAGTAGAAACTAATAAACTGATATCTAATAAAGTCACTTTTATATCATCCGTGAGTATTTTCCTCTTTTTCTTTAGGTTCATTAGACAATTTTGAAAGTTGAGGGCATTTAGGAGGCATGATAAAGGATGTCAAGTGCATTTTGCACTTTTACAATATGTACCAAGAAAAACAGTAGTAGAAGAGAGTAGAAAAGATATTTATATATTTACGTATTTCAGTTTTTATTGACTTATTTTTATGTTTTAAATGGATGGATGCTGTTTACCCTACGCAGTACTGAGGCTGCGGAATCTGATTCACGAAATAGCAAGGTATTACTGTCATTAAATAGAACTCGAATAGCAGAAATTGAAAAAAAAACTGCGAGGTATAGCGAGCCACAATTTCCAATTCTAAGTCATTCACATGATTGCTTAAAATTTATGAATGACGCACGGTACGTAAAATTATCCAATTCATGGACTGGCGGCCGATCAGCAAATTGTTACAACAGAACAATGCCCATCCATCACTGCAATGGACAAGACAGCTCATAGAAATACAAGACAGTAACAACATAATCATTTTACCTTCCCAAAGGAGCCCTGTCCAAGAACCTTCAACAACTCAAAATCCTTTGAAGTGACCTTGTCATTATGTCGGGTGATGTGCAGGACATCCATCTCACTCTCTTCCACTTTTGGTTCATCGTACTCCTGCGACAGACAACATCGTAAATAGCTTCTTCATTTATTCAGTAAAAAGGCGCATCTAGTACAATACTTGGATCGGCAGCACGCTTCAACTATGGAGTCACCTCTAAACAAATCTCTAGCGATGACAAGCAAATGCAAGGGTATCAAACAGAGTTGGAAAAGTGACAGCTCATCAGCAACGCCTGCGCCGCCGAGTTTTCATTATGTCAGGGAGGACATGGCTATCAGCTGATAAGAGACCAAAGTGGGAGTGAATGATAACTCTCTGATCTCATACTGCCTGCTGATTGTCATGATGCCTATTGGCTGAAACACATCACACTCATACACTAGGATTAACTGCAGCCACAGGTGCTTGAGTTCTTTGACAAGACAATGTACCAGACTATCTATAGCGTAACAATTTATCATCTATTCAAGATTTGCATAACAATTACGGTTGAATTCTAAAAGTAAATTATGAATGCGGGGAAAAGAACTGGAGCATGAAGGTCCACAGCTAACAACAGTGACTGTCTAACCAAGCCTTAAGACCTTATGATGATTTGGGTGAGTAACTCTATATGTTTTTTATAAATGGTTCGAGTTATTTAGTTTTATTGTTAGCATTTCTAACAATAAAACAAAATATAAAAACCATATATGAAAAACAAATAGAGCCAACATATTAAAATTAAATAGTCCATAGATTTAACATGTGATATCTTTATGGCACGCATAGAGCTTACACAGTAAATATATTTGGGTTAAATTCCCTACTGAAGTTAATGAAACTCCTACATGTACGATGTGTATACAAATGTATGTATCTTGTTGTTTATTTTATGGTAGCTCTTTATAGCATATATCTCTTTATTTTATAGTAGTTTTATATACATTTACCTTTAAATCAAGTGTTGTTAAGTAATTCTAATAATGTCAATTGAATTACAAATCATTTTATGGAGAGAAATGCAGCATCATCGTAGCAAGGAAAAACAATGCACTGTTATCTTTTCTTTTGTTTTAAGGTGTTAAACCATAACTGTCACGAACAACTTTTACTGTATTTACTAGGTAAATCAGACACGCTGATTCCGATTTTGTACTCCAAATAAAGATTAGTCCACTAACCTTCAAAGTCATTTAGACTTTTTTAAAGCGTTTCAATATCCGTTTCGAAAACAACACAATCGGCATTACAAGCTCCGCCCATAAATATATGTGACGAAACCTAGCTTTTTCAGAAACGGAAGTTAGGAAAGTTTAGTCCGATTTAGAATAATAGAGATGGGTGTCTTAAAACCCATTATTATCTAAATCCAGCCTGTAAAATAATTTCAGTTTTTTATGAAAGGGATATAAACTATTTAAAATTGCTCGCAGCTTGTTACATGACGTTTAAATGGGCTGGACGCCGAGAAAAATGAGCTCAAAAAACGCGGTTTTATCACGAGCTAGCGTTGTTATCGCGCTTTTTAAATATGCAATGCTAAATAGCTTATCTACCTTTCAGAAAAGACTGATATTATTTTTAAAGCTGGATTTAGATATTAATAGATTTTAAAACACCCGTCTCTATTATTCTAAATCGGTCTAAACATCTCTACGTAACTTCTGTTCCTAAAAAGCTAGGTTACGTCAAGTACTTATGGGCGGAGCTTGTTATGCCGATTGTGTTGTTTTCGAGACCGATATTAAAACGCTATAAAAATCCTTTATTACTCTGAAAGTTAGTGGCCTAATCCTTATTTTGATTACAAAATCGGAATCAGCATGTCTGATTTACCTAGTAAATACGATAAAAGTTGTTCGTGGCAGTTATGGTTTAATGACACATTGTAAAATGACACATAGCATTCTGCGTAATCAATACTTTATTTTAGTTTTCGGAATATTAGAGACGGAAAAGAGTTTTGTAATTCTTCTGCGAGCAATATTTTCAGTGTAAGCATCCTGGGAACCTATTCCCTAGGTTTTCACGATGCCTTGAATCCGAAAGTTTGCAATCCGCAAGAGGAAACCGGCGAAAGCTCGCGATGCAAGCGAGTTTTGTTACTCACGAACATTTATTAAATGTTTTATTCTTGTAAAAGAAAATGTCGGGCAAGCTATTCCATTTCAGTGTGTACACGCAATATTTAATTGCGTGTAATTTATAGGTTAAACATAGAAAATAAGAAAAATACAAACAAAGCAAAAGGGACTGCCCGATAGTTCGAGACTATCATGCTTATCACTTCAATCCTTTACTTCTTCAACAAAGAGCCCAAGCTAATCCGCAACATAAGAATGTACCTTGAAACACTTATCTCAAGGTAAATCAACGTATCAACGTGCGCACAATTCCAAATCTGTACAATGGAAGCGTAGTGATACCTACTGTGAGCTATGGACACATGTTTTATATCAGCCCTGATCTGTGACTAGCATGGATATTTGTACTACTAGCGGGCGTTTGTTACACCTGACTAAACGCGAAGCATCCCTCAAGGAATTGCCTGATTTGCATGCCTGTCATGGCATTTCATTGTCCGGCCTCATTGAACTCTCATTTATTGCTTAGATCTTGCCAGCTCTAACCAACTGACTGCTGAGATCTGAGCAACGACAAATCCAGAACATTCTTTTGGCGAGAAACTATAAGCGAAACTGCAATGAAACTAGAGTGGTGTCCGTCAGGAGGTTGGTGAGTGAGTCAGTTACTGAACCCAATGGCTTTCTTACATCGAGTCCAAACCGACATTAGAGTTCTTCGCTAGGGTACATAATGACAATGCGTTAATAAGGACATATCAACCTATGTAATAGTAACGCGGTGTGTAGGCAGGCAGTGCTTTGGTTACCGAGTTCGAAGGTAAGAAAAAAGTCAACCGGTTAGTAGAATGGCATCCCTGCGGCATGGTTTATGAAATTGGGGTCAGAAGGTTATGACATAGGATGGAAGTAATTACTGCATTATAGATGCAAACCACCATTTCTTTCTAGCTACACAATACAGCTAGTTCTACTAACAGAAGGCAAAGATATATTCAGTATTGTTTCGCTAGCTGACAACCATGATAAGCCGAAGCTGTTGCGATGTGTTAAGGCTGGTTGGCACTGTATCGCCATATGTCGACCTCTTGGCGACTATTTTGTCAACTATGTGCATCGTAAACTGACGGCATCTTCGAGGCAACGCGAATACATCGGAAATGATTGCAATTGTCAATTTTTCCTGATAGTTAACCGAGAACCAATGACAGTTCGTGCAATGTGCACCACTTCAGCAATGATTGGCCATTGCAGATAGCTTGATCTATATTTTCTTTCATGACAGTTACTGCTGGACTAGTATTTCATCGTTTCCGCGACTACATTGTATAACGACATATTGTATATTGAGAATACTACGTCACGGAATATTTGCTGATGCAAACACGGATGGGTGTGTGATAGTGTGAATATTGCTATTACAGACGATCACTGAAGTATAATTGTGGTCTTAACACTGACATACGCCGAGCCAGTGTAAACTAGCCTTTAGTGCGTAGGTATGTCTAACAAGCATGTTTTAAATTAAACATGCAATTTGAGGCCAGAGTATCACACACAACGCCAACACATAATAAGCCTCTTAGCTAAGCTCACCAACTGATACCTCTGAGACTAGATAATCTAGCCTCAGAGGAATTAGTCTATGAGTGGGGCAAGATATCTAGCCCCACTCATAGACACTTGGCGTAATTAAACGCAGAAAACACGGAGCTAGTTCCAACCAAACTGTTACTTAAAACAATTAAGAGAATATATGGAGAATACTGGCGATATTTAACCCGGAATGTCTATCTTTCCTCACAAGTACACACCTACCTTTCCCACAAGTACACGCCTACCCTTCTTCACAAGTACATGCCTACCTTTGAGTGATGCTTTCGACTAGTTTTATTTCTCCCACGACTAGACGGAGATACATGATCCTCTGTTAATGTCAATTCTCTCTCCCGAAATGCTCGTGTTGTGCTCGCTTGCACACTAAATGGACTAGATGAATTGAAGCTCTTGTTACCACTACTTCCTGTGCTTTTTGTACCTCCTGATGTAGTTGTATACTCACTAGAAGCCTTGATTGTATCACAGCTATTTGTGCTCCCCAGAGTGTCTGAGCTGCCAAAGAACTTTTTAGTATCGGGTAAAGATTTTCGTTTTGATTGATTATGCTTTTCTGTTTGTCTTGGTGGTCGTCGAACGAAACCTCTACCGCCATATACGGCTTTCCTATACGATTCATATCCAGACATATTGCATCGGCATAATGTTAGATACATTTGGATGGTTTCTTGCTTGTGACAGTCGCAAGGACAATCCTCATCGCATGTAACTGTTACAGCTTCTCGATAAGATACGAGCTGTGAATTCCTATTTCTCTGTGGCTGTAATGACATGCTTCTCCCAACTTTAGTCGAAACATGAGCATTGTCATATGACTTTGATATGTGTTCTGCATCATCTGTATATGCCTTGCGAGAAGGAATGAGAAAATCGTCAGTCTGACTGCGTTGTATCGGCAGATGACAGTGCTCATCTGCCGGATGCTGACCGGTATCTACAGATATTGATGGACTACTACTGCTGCTACGAGGTTTTCCAAGCCATCGCAAAAAGCGTTTTAGTTTATTCTGTGGTGTCATATTTTCCAATGTTAGCAGTAGAAAGAATAATCCAGTTATACAGCATCCATGCACTGCTGAATGCGATAAACAGCTGTGATCTTCTTTCTAAATACTCCCTTTACCGACGCAATCCAATTCAACTCTTCTAAAACCTTCCAAATGCAATTCTCTCTGCTTAAACACTTGTTTTGTACTTGACAGATTTTCACGAAGTGTCAGGCAATTGGAGACAAACTGCGCTATGAGTGACTCGCAGCTGCATTTGCCTGGGCATGTCCAAATAGATCCATTACTAAGGGCGTATATCAACAGCCATTCACAATGTGTGGAGTAAATAGTTGCGTAGGCTAAGGCTCTGATTGGTTAATTATAGTTATTAGCGGTTGCACTGGACCGCGCAACAAATCGTCGTGTTGGCCATTGCTAGTAGCCGTGATATATATGGAGTAACGATGGACAAAAGCTTTACAGACGAAACAACGAACCAGACCACGCTTAGAACTAAAGTAGCCATTAATTTATACATCCTACAATAACGTGTAATTCCTTCTCTACAAGTTGACTGGTAATATGTGTCAGATAAGCATTTTAGATGAGTTAGATAGACAAAAAACAGATAATAGCAACAGTGGAAAAATCAAATCTTCCCAATGACCTCAGTTCTTCACTTTAAATACTATTATGAGCAACTATAAAATTTGGTAGACAAAGCAAGTCTACAAAAAAATCTAAAAAACTATTCCTGTAATATGCAATCCTAAAGTTTCACCATAATAAAAACTTTGCTGCAAATGTTCAGTCTATTGTCTTCGATGCTGGAGCAATCTATTGGCCTGATCTGAACTGATTGTATGAGACTGCAAACAATGTGTAATGAGATGATTGTACAAACAGTATTACCTGCTGCCATTTTTACTGAAAGGAATCTGAGAGTATGGTGGCATTATGTATGCCAAATGTAAGTTGTCTTTACATGTAATATGAGTGCAGTCACCAGAAAAGACAACTCAGGATTTTGGTAAAATGGTGAGCCATGAAAAGGAAAGTTAAACCATATTTACACTGATCACAATTATATGTGTATTTGGGTCCGACTTTAATCAAAGTCGGACCTTAACTTACGATAACCTTGACATACAAATTTTCTGATATACAATCTTTTGGCCCTACACCTGAAGTGATTTTAATTAATGGTTCAAAAGTTTTGTAAGTTAAAGTGGAAAAGGCTGGTACAAATTAAAAATAAAAAGTAGTGAAATATACATAGGAAACATATACATGTATAAAATAAATTAACTTAAATTTGCTCTATATTAACGAAGAGTAATTTCTCGTTAGCTTCATATTTCTATAGCCACCTCTATTTTCGAATCTGTGCATTGTGCAGTCGACACTTCACGTCTCTTCAAGATAACATACCACGAAAACATCTATCTTCTAATTAATATTTCATTCATTTAATTTTTTCACATAACTTTGTAAAATGCATTTGTTTTAATGGCATGTGAATTACCGGTGATATTCATTAAGAATTAAATGTATTGCCATGTAGGCCTACTCTTATAGGAATATTATTTTTAATGTGTGTAGCCGATCTAGGAAAAATTATTTTTATACACCGATGTTTCACTGAAATAAAACGCTCAGGCAAACCCCGCTAAATAATTTTAACAATGCGTTAATTAAACAGTGTCTCTGTAAAAATCATCTAACATCAGAGAGCAAAATTAGAGAAAATTAGAGAACTGGTATTAAGGTGGCTTTGATGGAAATCAATCTCTGGTTATTTTTATAAGCCTGATACAGTTCTTTTGAAGACTTGAATGCATGCTACAAGTTGTGTCCTAGTAGCACGCCTTGACTCTTTCAAACCACATGATCAATTGACAAGCTTCCTCATCTTTACGTGTTATTATTACTTTTTATCGCGACTAGGCATAACAAAAGCTCAAATTTGATTGGACAATATGTTTAGTGCATCCATTATTCACATCATACCCTCACCATCAATAACATAGTAAACCCGATAAGAATACATTGCCATCCATGAAAATACTTACAAGCTGGATAAAAATCAAACGATACGAATGGAATTGAGCAGCAATAGAACAATAAATAGCTGAAGGAATGTTATTTTCTAAAGCTGGGTTTGTACATGTTTAGTTACTCATTCCAAACCGCAATAGGTTTCATTGCTGTGTGTCTATGTAACCTACCATGACTAAAGTTTATTGCCTTTTGTTGTTATTGAGTAACAATTCAACTGGTATGGACCTCATATTGAAAGTCTGTAAACAAAACAACATAGAAGTTGTTACGCAGCACCGAGCTGCAATGATGGCGCACCAACCTCCCCTTTTCTACCAGCCTTCATCGCCATGACGATACACAACTATAGCAGAAATACTGTTATCAATCTCACAGCAGTCCCTACTGCCGGCCTGTACGCAAGCCAAATAAGCAGCCTCGCTGCTATATGATGGTCGCTTATGACCAGACCACCACAAACAAACTTCCTGTCAGCAGAGGCACGGCAACTCGGTAGCCCAGCTCACTTGCTCTGCTCACTGAGGCTTCTCTGCCTGAGCACTGGTTCATATAGCACTGGTTCATGCCTGTTTATATAACGAGACGTGTTAGATAGTCCCCTTTCCATGAAAGGCAGTAATTCAAGAGCTGGCTTTCTATGAAAGCCAGCTCTTGAATTACTACTCACAGCAAAGCCTTCAATAACGTATAATATCATGATAATAATATTCTACCAAGTCACCAAAAGCGGCCAGAGGGATTACGACTCCAAATAGAACCGAATCAAACTGCGTAAAGGGTCGAAAGAGCAGCTCATATACGTCTATTATACAGTCAGTGAGTTAAAATACCAACTACACAAACCAATAACCTCTCACAACTAGAAAAACAATCCAAACAAATGAAACGGTATTCGTTGGGCACACCCAAAGAATCATCTTCTCATGGCACGGAAATAAGCAAAAATGAGAAGACAACTTATAAGTACGGTGCTGCTAATCATTAAAGAGAACACAGGAATGTGTGTGCAGTTCTAAACGACCATAGTTTGTAGTAGCAATCGTAACAGCAAAATATAGGAATATATGCATATAATACTATTGTATAGGCACATATAATAGTATTGCATAGGCACATATAATAGTATTGCATAAGTACACAATCATAACACTATAGCTATAATAATTATGTAAGCCATTGATACAATTATCTATACAGAGTGCACTCAATGTGTTGAGTTACTAGGGCATTGACCACCTTGTATATTATGAGCCATTCTTATACAATTTCAAATGTTATATCTGAAACAGATAGACATACAGTCAAACCTCAACATGAATTTAGTCCACTTTGATATTTGCTTTGTATGTGGAGTCTTATATGAATATATCGCATTTTGTAAAAAATTGTTCCAGAGTGAAAAAAACAATAAATACTTCGATAATTACATATAACATAATAACAAATGCATAAAAAAATGCTAAAAACCTAAATTGTATACCAAAGTAAAATTAATAAAGGAATACTCAATAACCTTAAAGATTGACTTGCAACAAAATTCACATTACAGTTATTTGGTATCATAAGATTCACCATGTCTTACTCTGTTGTGTTGTAGGTGCCAAATATGTGGAAATGTGATTACAAGCTCTTAAAAGCTCAAAAACGAAAAGCCGCCGCAGATTGGAATTCGTTTATTTCTCTGACATAGTCATGACAGTTTGGTTATTGTCTTGTCACGTGATGTTCTCACGTGAATTGAAAGGCCAATAAAAAGCTCAATATAAAACTTATTGTAGCACTAGTTTATGACAAACACTTCGGGTTTTACCGAAGACCCCGTATCAAATATGGACGCTCACTACTTGACAGTTTTGTTTCGCCTTGATATAATCGTCAAGTCGTAATCTGACCATGTGACCCAATACTTCGCAAATAATTTTTGCAACACTTTTCGATTATCACAGGTGACCAACAGGCTCGTCTTGATTATCAGACAATGATATGTACTCCTTCGAGGTAAGGCTAAAAAATTAAATGAATTTTTACGGTAAATTATAAGATATCAGTGCTAAAAGTGACAGCATTACAATGACGATAAAACAGACGCGTAAGAACAATAGACACGGTTTTATTGAATGCGTGAAGTATATTTGTGAAAATATTTCGACGAATAAGGGTACATGAAAGTTAAAACAGAAACCATCTACCACACCTACGTCACATTCGAGCCGTTTTGGAAAGCGAATCCAAACTACGGCGGTCTGGTGTGGATGCGATTAACTGTTCGTTTTTTAGCTTTTAAGAGCTTGTAATCACATCCCCACATATTTTGTAGAGTATTTATAGAGTAAGACATGGTGAATCTTTTGATACCAAATAACTGTAATGTAAATTTTGTTGCAAGTCAACCTTTAACATAGAGAACTGTAGGCTGGATGCTATTCTTGGCGGAAGTGTGAGAGACGGAGATTATATGGAGTAACTTAATCCAGTTATATCTAAATTTATTATTTACAGATATTTTAAACCTATCAAATAAATGATGTATTTCCAATAATTTGAATACATAACAATTAAAAAATATATAAATGAACTAGTAATAAAAATATAACATAGTAATTATCAATCTCGCAATCTTTACTACATTAAGGAAAGATTGCATTGCAATCAATGCAATCAAACCAATCAATGCATATATGTAACAATGCATCAATGTGTCAATGCATTGTAATAGCAAAAAAGATTGCCTTACACAGGAATCGAACCCAGGGTGTAAGATTTATGGGCTAGCATGCTACCACCACACCACTCGGCCACCTTACTACTCCATATGATAATTCTACGTATACTGATTACTCATGACGAGCTCTCACAGTGCACGGGACTGGCAATTGTACTAGTACCTATGTGTGTAAACCTGCGCAAACACTATAAGTTTCCATATTTGGGGGCCGATTTAATGGAAACTTCACGTATATGCTTTGTGCCTTCGACCAGGTCCCCAAAAAACATCTAGTTTCAAAACTCCGTTTGGTTCTCGAGAACCAAGTTCAAAAACAACCGTCAGAGAGCTATCTGAGACAAAACGGAAGAAATCTAAGGCTTACAGCTAGTCGTAACCAGAGCCGTATAGTTTCACAGAGCCCCGCGACCAACAGAAGCGTATACGGGAGGTCCTGCGATTCCAAACAAACAGGCCACGCTACTATTTTTATATAAGTTATAATGGAAAGGCCGCAACATTAATTAACAAAAACTACTCTCATTAGCAGTCGCTTTAAAATTGATCGTTGTACCATAAACCATTGAAAGAAAACAAAATGTCCTACAAAAAGCGACTAATAACGTTTTTGTAAAAACGTAAAGTAAATGCAAAAAAGAGCGGTATTGAGAGCGAGGTATGAATATTCCATTAGAGATCAGTACGTCGATCGGGTTTGTTTGGAATCAAGCGTTTTTGTTTCCGGTTTTTGGTCACGGGACTCTGTGAAACTATACGACACTGGGTAAGACCAGGAAAAGCCAACTACCTAGCAAACTTAAGTGATTACCAATTTAACAATGATAGGATGAATGCTCTAGCCGCAAACACAGCATCCAAGGCTCCCAAAGTTTACAATGAGTAGCCAAACGAGTTTAAACTAAAAATAAAATCGAAAATAGCATTATTCCAGCTATTTATTGTTTTATTGCTGCTCAATTCCATTTATATCGTTTGATTTTTTATACAGTTTGTAAGCTTTGTTACAGATGATGTTGTAATCTTATTGGGTTTACTACCTTACGATGGTGAGGAAATAAAGCAAATATTGGATTCACTAATAACTTGTTGTCCAATAATATTTGAGCTTTGGTTACACCTAGCTGAACCAAACCATGCAAGTAATCTTTTAAGCTTTGCTTCTTTGGCCATTTTTAGGCTCCGATCATTCGGGATCTGTTAACATCCTGTATCAGTCATCACTTAGATTGCAGAGTGATGACCACTTCGAGGGTGATGGTGTTATGTATTGCCGTATGTGAAGGCACATTATATATATACATACATATATATTTATATATATATACATGCGTATACGTATATATATGTATATAGAGAACCGTTAGAATACCTACATACTTCGTATAATTTTTTTAATAGGTAGATTATTTTGATTTGGTTCATTTGGCAGCAGATTGTACGGTAAAATCTTAGGAGCTTTTCGACATTCATTTACTTAAACCATAACTGTCACATACAACTTTTATCGTAATTATTAAGTAGATCAGACACATTGATTCTGATTTTGTACTCAAAATAAAGATTGGTCCACTAACTTTCAGAGTAATGAAGGCTTTTTTACAGCGTTTTAATATCGGTCTCGAAAGAAACACGATCGGCACAACCTCCGCCCATAAATACGTGACGTAACTTAGCTTTTTAGAAACGGAAGTTAGGGATGTTTAGACCGATTTAGAATAATACAGATGGGTGTTTTAAAATCCATTATTATCTAAAATCAGCCTTAAAAATAATTTCAGTCTTTTCTGAAAGGTCGATAAGCTATTTAATATTGCATATTTAAAAACGAGCTCAAAAAAGCGCGATAACTACGCTAGCTTGTGATAAAACCCCACTTTTTGAGCTCGTTTTTCTCGGCGTTCAGCCTATTTAAACATCATGTAACAAGACTCACGGGACTCTGTGAAACTATACGACACTGGTCGTAACTAAATGGTAGCATGCAAAATTAAATACAACAACAGAGCAGACAACTTCTAAAACCAAATACAATACATTTTGATCATTTTTGTCATATTTCTGCTGGTCTTGTAAACGTAGCAAATGTCCGCAGAAATGTGTTTTTGGGATACAAATTGAATTAAAAAGGAAATAGGTATGTTATTACTGCCGGCTTATTCTATTTATCAGAAGAACAACATCAAACATGGCAGGTGTCAACAGGTGAATCGCACACTAACTTTAATTTTCAGATTTTCAAAACGTGCTTGTGCCTCATAATTATGCCATTGTAAATCATTTTCACATAGCATAGTTAACATAAACATTGGAAGGATGTCGGCAAATCGTTGTAACTAGTCAAAAGTAGACATGCTTAGCACAGAGAAGCTTAGAGAGCTTTATGACAACTAAAAAAGTCATAAAATACTTTAGCAACAACAACAACTAGTAACTAAAATCATGGTAGCTTCAACATACCACGATGGAGTGAAATTAAAATCCTCTCTACAATCAAAAGGAACAATTTGGAACAACTAGGAACAAGATGCGACAACTACTACCTATTTCCATCTTGTGTTGCTAACAGCTAAGCTAGGACAACAGAAACAACCTGTTAGTGCATCAGAACATTGTCGGTTTAGGAATCAATTAACAAGATGAAAATAACTATAAGATGATATCACCATAGTCTAAGCCGAAGCTAATCAAATAGAGGAGGCCATGGCAGGTCAAGGTCTCTTGAGACGCGGACAAGTAGCTATTATGGTGAATCTAGAAGCATTCTTGATTATGATAATGTGTTTACAGAAACTAAAGCCTGCTTTTAATGCAGGTATTTTTGTTTTGTAATCTTTTCGTCGCATTAAATCATCAGAGAGCATGAATTTCCATCAGCCAATGTTATGAGAGGTAGCCAATATTCAGGTTGTCAATGAGGTCAACCACTAGTACTATTGCAAAGTTAACTTGTTACTTGACATTGCAATCAAAATAGCATGAGCAAATGAACAAAATATTCAAGCACCTGCCGAACTTGTCATCTGCCCACCAAAATAACTGACAAGAAGCAATGCATTATACAGTTGTTTCTTACAGCTTCCTACCCTACTGCAACTTGTTACTGAAAAGAACGATGTGCTTGACACATTGAAGGACCCAATATAATTTACAAAGTTGTTTTCCCACTTTATTCTACGCCAGCGTAAACTTGGCTGTGTAGTTTCACTACGTTTTTCCGCATTTCCAGTTTCTGTGAGATTATAAAATGTTGGTCGCCTTGTAAGTGATACATTCGCAGGTCAATTGCAAAGTTTCAAGTCAATCGTCTTATTAGTTCTTGAGATATCGTCAGAAGACCGAGGGCATGTCTGACCAACCGAGAAATGAAAAATGCTGCTGACAGGACATTAGTTTTTAATGACACCTTGATTCACATTCTTGGTAACAAAACTGGAAAGCTTCTTCTCCTCAGCAACAAGAGCTGTACATTAAAACTATTTGCTTTTCTATTCATAACAAATATACACATTTTATCAGACTCTGTGTACTGCAATCATTGTTTCTTGAGTTACCTCTGAAACATCACTTTTTTGAAATGGGAAAAAAATGTTTACTTTGTTTGATTTTTGTTTTGTTTCATGGAGTCTTGCAAGCTTGGAACTTTCAATATATTATACAAGTTGGGCTAGTCAAAGTACTTTCACAGTCAATAGGAAGTTTTAATAGGATCTGGGATCAGGGGACTTTCTTGTGTATACAAGATTAGGTTTCGACGTGCTAAAACTTCTTATGTTTAACTAACCTGAAATATTCACGAATGTTAAATAATCGTCTTAATTTGCAGTCACCGATAATGAACTATGTACTATCGATAGGTACATTAATAGGTGCGATAAAATTTGATCGCAGTTGAACATCTCAACATCACATCAGTTACTAGTAGTAATCGTTGTGATAGTTGATATCGACTATTGCGTTAAGTTGATGCGCTATGAGTTTCTGTTTTGTCGGTCTCTCTACAACTATAGGCGATATAATCGCGCTTTCGCTTGATCTGAATATTTTTAACTTGTAGGATCAAGTTTTGCCGATTTTAATCTAGAAACATCCTGGCAATCAAATCAGCTCAAACATCAAAAACATTATTATTATTATACAGGTAAATACAAATAAACATTTATAAGTCAATTTCTTATATAAGTGTTTCTCTAGCTATAGTAATTTTGGAAGCATTTGCCCTTGCAGAGGCCCACACCACAGCCTTGACATCATGTGCTTATTATTCTTCCTCTATAGCTTTGCCTTTGCTTATAGCCTTTGGAGGACGCCATGACAGTAAAAGAAAGTTGTTGCACTCTGGGAAAATATTCAGAAAGCAGCAACAGAAGCATCAACAAGCTGGAAACAAAATTTTCCATTTTATTCAAACACGTTTTTCTTTCAGATTTTTGGTTCGTTTAGTATTGCAAAAACGATCGTTTTTTTTCTCAAAACGGCTAATTATTTGGTTGCTAACAGAGACCAATATATTGTAATTTTTTTACTATTAGTAAAAAAATTAAATAAAAAAAGGCAATAAGCTAACCAGAAATCAATTCATAAAAAAACGTTCGCGTGGCGACATAATAGTCGTTCTGCCCATTGGCGTCAGTATCGCGAAACGACAATAATGTCGCTATGCCTGCAAAAGGGTTAGCAAGTCTATTTACTAGTTCATCAAAAAACTGTCTTGGCTTTTGGAGATAGGACAGAGAAAGATTAGCTTTGACATCTCCCATCTTTATGATTTCTATCACAAGTTTAAAATGAAGTACAACCATTCTTTTGGCGACTAGTCATTTGGTCATCTGCAAGGCTTACAAGGATGAAAACTTACATTGCAATGTCAGTATAGCCCAAGGACCATGACATCATTTTAATCTCTGTGCCAGACATGCTAGCGCAAATAGCGAAGCATTTCATGAGTTGGTTGTACGTATAACTTCTTATTCGCTATGATAATCATCAACAAAATTATGTCTTCGTAATAAACCAAAAGAAAAAATTATTTTTTGAAAGATTATCTATCCACACTATTTTACAGTGCGTAAAAATGTTTTTGATGGTCTTGACAACAAAACTAGTATACTCACAACTCTATGAGGAAAAGAAGAACCAGGGCAGATCAAGACTGAGATACAAAAATGTAGCTGAATGGAACATGAAGTTGAGAGAACTAGACCCAAACAGATGACAAGCAGCAGGTAGAAAACAGAGCTGCATGGAAGTCAGTAATAAAGCCTAAACCACAAGACAGTCATTGTCAAAACAACAGACTGCAATAGAAGCGAGTCACCGTGAGAATAAAATTGTCTAGGTCGTCATTGACGATATTGTATGTTTTCAAAAGAACTTCCTTACAGCACTTTTTGAAATGGTGGTAGTCATCAGATTCATACTGTTGTATTGCAATAGTCAGATAGATACGGCACGAATAGTCAGATAAATACGGCACGAATAGTCAGATAAATACGGCACAAATACTGTGATCAAAAACCATAGAACAAGTACAGTCCAACTCAGTACTCCTCATCTAATGGCAAAGCAAGTAAGTGTGTACGGTAGACGACTCCCATGTTATAATCATTTAACTTGTTTGTCTCATTTGATTTCACTAAGGAGCTGCATAATACCACAACAAAAATACTTTTATGAAAGAAAGTTAAGTGAAAGAGATGAAAACGGTTCAAGTATCACCTCACTTCAATTACTGCTGTAAAGATGGATATATGACAAGTGTCAATGTATTGTATCGAAGATATATATACATGTACATAATACGCATATATAATATATGTATCATATAGATACATATATATATCATATACCCTTTAGGATGAAAATATTCGCGGATTTAAATTTCGCAAAAATCGTCTTTCATGCCCATTGGCAGACGAAATTATTAGCAAATGAACTCATTCGCGAATGAACACATTCGCGAATAAATTAATCCATGAAAGCAGCTAGCAATGGAGTAAAACCTTCACGTGCCTATACCACGTGTTTAAGTTTCTATTTAGCTAAGAATTTTATGTCGATCATGCTGAGCTATAAATTCTTGGCTGCATCCAGATGTTTTCATGAATGTTCATCGATTTGAAGGCCTTTGGTGAACCGACAAACTGTGGTAAGTTATGAGTTTTTTCAATGTAAAGAACTGAAGGAAAGATTTTTTCGATGATGATGTCGTGCCGAATAACTTTTGACAACCTTGAATCATTTTGTAAAGAAGTGTGATGCATTGGCAATGGGCCTAAGTCAAAGCCGCGGCGATGATTTTAAAAGTGTTTGGAACTCAGCTACGTTTACTAACTCTGCCTAGCGGCTAGTTTTTAATTTGAGGTAGTAGTTATTCTTCCTTGGGTTAAAAATAACTAACTATTCACAGATTTTAGTAATTCGTGAAACTGACTGTACACGAACTATTAAATCCATCGAATGATTTCATCCTGTAGGGTGTATATCTATACTACTGAATGCTGGTGTTGTGCGGGTGATAAAAAGGTTTCTATACAAAAAAGTTAATTTTAATCAACATATACAACACTTACCATTGTAACTTTTAATTGAAGGTGTTTGCTTATGTTTGTGTCTACTATAAGTTTAATTAGGTTTATGCTATATAAACATATATTTATAGTATTTTGTGTAAGTCTAAGCATGTATTTCTCTTTCAGAAAGGTTTTTCTTATAGTAAATTAGTTTCGGCTTGCTAAATGAAGCGTGGGTATTATAATCAATCGCCATTAAAGATTTGCAGGTGTAATAGGTATGTGCACAATTATTCCATAGTATGGCAAGCAGGCCGTGTGGTGTAGTGGATAGCACACCTGTCTGCAGAAACAATGTTTTGGAGTTAAATTCCAGTGCGAAGCAGTTTTTTGCGTATCTTATCGCTACAACTGGACTTACGAACGACAGACAGACACTCACATTTATATATAGACTAGTGCTGGGCACGGGTAATAAAACATGTTGGACCCGCGAGTTTATCTTCTCTCGAGTCTCGGGTAATAGAGATTTTGAGCATTTCGATCTTGCGGGTTCACGTTTTGACTTGCGAGTTCGGGTTTTGTTACACGAAACCGTCGAGTAAAGTGGACAAAAATTCGGTCTATTGCGCCCAGCGTTCTAAATAGTGTTTAATAACCCGCCTGTTAACCATTTGAACACTGGCCTTTCTTGTCAATGCGTGTCAGTAACCCTAGGCAATCTGTCGAATGAGCCGAAGTTTTTAAACTTTTATTGTATATATCTGAACATGCTCATAATACAATGGTATTTGGTAAAACACTAGTAAAAAAAGTCGAGCAAATCACAGCAAATGTCATCAAACAGAAAAAAGCAGTACTTTATCATTATTCGGGCTAAAATTATAAAAATTTTGTACGATTTAAAAAAACTCAGTCGGATATCAGTCGTTAGAAAATAGTAAAAAACAATAAATAAACTAAATAAAATTATAATTGCACATTGTAAAATTTAAAACATGTTTAACCCTTTAGCGACCGCGGGCTTACGGCTGGAAATTCCCCAGCGTACCAGTGCATTTACTATGGCGATTTGAGCCTTCGACACCACTGCGTGAAAACTGCATCAATTTACTTCAAAATTGAGGTAGTTACATAAATTAACATGCATCAGAATCCTGAGAAATTTCTCTACAAGCTGATACTTTTTAATATAGTTAGCTTGCATTTGCTTACCTGCAAGAGTCGCAATTCGTTGAAGCTACGAGTTTTTTATGTTAGTACGTCATTTTCAATCGTATTTTATATTCACTAAAAGCAATTGGCAATGTTGTATAAATAATTCTTGCATGAATTCATATGTTCACAACAATTTGCAAAAAAATTTAGTCGTCCAAGAGCATTGAAAGCGGAGTTATGAGCTCCGATGTACAGCGGGAGCGCCATTGGAAAAGCTCGAAACGCCATGTCCATAAGCAGCGCAAGACAGTCATCCGACAAGGTTGCTCTAACTTTCGTGCAAATTGGCACAAAACTGCAAATGAATATGCATCTGGAAGCGGAGACATTTTCCTGCAGAATGAGATTTTTTCCTCCACACAGCTTGCAAAAACTTTGCAGCTAGACATCTATATATGTGCAGTTACCATTTTTTGCTCTGAATTTTTATGCATTTCTTGAGACTAGATTTATGTAAAAAATTTGCATATAAAGTCATTGCACAGATTCATGTGTGCTGCAGCAAAGATTAACTGGATGTGTGCAAGAAGAATTGAGTCGTGAGCCTATATTCACACATTTGGTGAAGCAGCAAAAGACAGGAAGAAACATTTATGAGCAGAAACAGCAAATCATGGACTGCTAGATTGCAGAACAATATGAGAACCGAAATATTTGATTAGACTGCTGCTCTGGAGATGGCAGTGTGCAACAAATACAGCACATTGATGCACAACTAATACAATAGATTAGCAAATGTATGTACAAAAGCTAGCAATACAAAGCAGTGAAGCATTTGCAGAAACTAAATAAAATACCACTTGTAAATAAATTTAGCTAGCATGGTAAGGATCAAAACATGACTCGCACAAAGATATTCCAAAATTGACTCCGCTGCCAGTGCATTCAGCTTGCTCATCGACAATGTATACAGACAATTGATGCACATAGCCAGAGACAGCAACGGAAAGCAAATAACATAATTCCAAAATTAGATCTTTTAGATGGAATATGCTGTCTGAAGTTGAGCCAGCCTTTCCATGCCAGCAAGCTTTCATCTACAAATATAAATTTATCAGATAGAAAAACAGGATAGAACCAGTCGCATGTCATGGCAAAAACATTTTTTAATTTGAACAATTTATTGCCAGCAGGGTCTTCAAAATTGTCAATAAAGTGTAAACTTGCTTCTAATTTTCTTTCAATTTATAAACTGATTAAAAATCAGCGTAGATAATAAAGGAATGTGGACCAGTAAGGCAATAGAGTAGGCTTTTTAAAAATACCTATATGCAAAACTAAACAAGCAACTTGCCAAATATTTATCATCAACAGGCTCCGAAGCATCGCAATGTTTCTGAAGGCCATATTTATTCGTTTTGTTAAATAAAACATGTATCATGGCCGATGTTTAAAAAGCTTTGAATAATAAAAACACTTACCTGTTTAAGAATTCAAACTTATACTCCTCTCAGGCTGTCAGCAAAATGTAATTCTTTTGGTTTTAAATCAGCTCCTCTTTGATATCCGCCATTATTCGCCGTTTCAATGCCGGCCGTTTCAGTCTCACTTTCGCAATCCAATTCATTCTGTTGATTTTCTTTTTTACTTTCATCGTCTTCCTCACATTTTTCTGGTCTAAAATCCTCTTCTTCACTTTCAAACCAGTCGGTATCTTCCTGTAAACGAATCTTTTTAGCAGCGCCTCGAATATCGAGTCCATTCATGATGATCAGCTTTCCATAAAGAACGTTCAACTTCTAACAACGTGTTCTTTTTGCACATGCGTAGAAGGGACTAATTATTGCCTCAAAATAGTAGTGTGATATCTTTTAAAACTCCTAAAAATATTAATTAAAAATTTTAGTGCCGTTTGTAAAATAAATAAATGAATTTAAAAAATACGTATCGAAGACTCAGATCTGACGGGCAATTACGGGTTTGGTACGCTGAGACTGCGCTCTCAGCCCGTCAGATTACGGGAACGGTATTCAAAAGGTTAATGTTTAAAATTTTTAGATATAAAACCCGTATCAACAAACCCGATACTCAAAAAACCCATTGGCCAAAAAGTACTCGTGCCAAGCACTACCATCTACCCGATGTTGGCCAAACTCGTGCCCAGCGCTAATATAGACTAGCTGTGCTACCTGGCGTTGCCTGGGTATTAAAAATCACCTTATAATTAATGAGAGGTAATGAGAGTTGCCTGCTACCTGCTATTAGACTGGCACATTGCCAATGGATAATTTGAGTAAGCTTACTAATAAGAGCTACTGCTTCTCATGACGCTACGCCATCACTTGGCGTCATGACGGAGAGCGGTAGCGTATTTGCTCCCATATAGTGACATATATCGCCTAATTAATCCATTGAGCTCGTGTGGCTGAGTTGGCAAGGCATCAAGCAGGCGAATCTGAGGGTCTGAGATCAAGTCTTCTGCAATACGGATTCTTTATTCCAAGATTTTAATAGCTATAGCTGGAACTACACACACACAAATTTTGAGAAATATATAAAAACCTGTAAAGGATATATATGATATGAATATGTAAGATTTGCATTCAATCAATAATAGTGAGCTGCATTAGGTGGGCCTGCGATAAGGTCAAGGTTGAAATGAGCCAACATAATGTCATCAAAGTTTAACAAGTCTGAATTGAGTATGGTTTGTGTAGTGCTTGCTACCGCGTGATTAACTACCATGTTCTCAATTGCTCTATCATCATGTCACATGTTCTGAATGAACCAGCTATCTCAATCTATATATTGATATGCAACGCGTAAGTTTGAGTATGTATTTTTAACTATTTGACTGAACTTCAACTTTTTCATCGGCTAAAATTTTATTACCGATTTGTTTCCAGTTTCGTTTTTATAAGAACTAATAACACGGAACTGAGAGACCTCGAGCATCGCATCTCGTTCATGAATTTCGGGAGGGATTTTGGCGAATAGCATATCAGCATATTTGTTATTCCGACATATTAGCACACTGACTGCTAGATTTGAATTATGAGAAAAATTTTTGTTGGTAAAAAATATTTCGGATGGCGAGGTGAAAAATCATCGTGTTTTATATCGTAGGGTGAAAAAATTATATAAATGGGTTATCGTAACTCGAGGGCGCACTGTATATCCATTTAAATTGTCAGCGATTGTTAAGGCAATACATGTATGACATAAAATGCAACCATGTAAGTTTGGTTAACAAAGAGATTTGTAATCAGAGGGTCACAACTTGGTGAAAAAACCTGAAGGTAACAGGTTTTAAGATGTTCGTTTCCGGAGAGAAGTAAGTGTCGACATTGGGTTTAAAGATAACTTCCGCAAATTTTTTAGTAGATTTTATCAGAAAGTATCAGTTTTGTTTATCATTCGAGATTGTTTTTGATATTTGAGGTGATCTGACTGCCAGGATGTTTCAAGATTAAAATCGACTAAACATGATCGCGGTTAAAACGCTCAGGTCAAGCGAAAGTGTGATTATGACGCCTATAGTTGCAAAGCGACTGCCAGAATAGAGATATGCAATGCTGTAACTTGAATGCAATAGCCGATACCAACTATAGCAGCAATAGCAACTAGTGACATCATTTCGCACATATTTTTCTTCTGAGCTTTTGAACCATGATCAAGTTTTGTCGATGTTAATCGTGAAACATCCTGGCAGTCAGATCCCCTCAAACATCAAAAACGATAGCAAATGATAGAAAAATACTGATACATTCTGATAAATCTTCTAAAACTTTGTGAAAAATTAATCTGTAATGGATGACTGCTTCTTCTAAAGAGGAGACTAATGGAGTAGGTAACTTCTGGATATAAACAATCTACACAAGAGGGACGGACATTCAATCAATACTGGACTGTAGAAGGTAGACCTTGAGGGCAAGATGAAAGTAATACATGCAAGATCATGACTCGACAATCAGAGTGCATTGAATTCCACATACTTTATACTCCTATTACACTTGCAGAAGGCTTGGCGAGTCTCTCTATGCAAACTCACTCGAGGGTAAAACACAATGAACTTGAATGGGGTCAATAGTAACTAGTAACGATTCACGCACCAATTGCTTGTAGTCACATGACCAACAGGACTACTTCCTTCCAAAATTAATAGGTTTTCATTCTTATGAAGGTCAGATATTTGGCAAGTAATCATAATATTGGTTTCCCATCAACCATCTCCCCATTGAGTTGATTCTTATGCAACCCATCAGTATGAATAGAACAGGAGACAGAAGGAGCATGCGTACTCAGCCAACTTTTGTAGCACTACTTCCATGTTAGAGTTGAATAAATCCAGCCAAACCTCTGCTATTCATGAAACGACATAAAATTCCGGCAAGTATTCAACGCTCAAAGTAAATTTCAACAGACAATAGTTCAAAGCTTCCTGAAGCAGCAAAATTTCGTCAGCAAGAGAAAAAGGTGGTGAAAAGGAAAAAAATGAACAAAAACATAAAAATAAGCAAAAATATATAGTCTTAGTCAGTTTATCCTCTAGTAAGTTCAAGATAAGACTTACAGTAAGTTACACTAGTTAGTTCAAGTTAAGACTTACAGTAAGTTACACTAGTTAGTTCAAGTTAGAACTTACAGTAAGTTACACTAGTTAGTTATCGTTAAAATTTACAGTAAGTTACACCAATTAGTTCAAGTTAAGACTTACTGTAAGTTACACTAGTAGGTTCAAGCTAAGATTTACAGTAAGTTGCACTAGTTAGTTCAAGTTAAGACTTACAGTAAGTTACACTAGTTAGTTCAAGTTAAGACTTACAGTAAGTTACACTAGTAGGTTCAAGCTAAGATTTACAGTAAGTTACACTAGTTAGTTCAAGTTAAGACTTACAGTAAGTTACACTAGTTAGTTCAAGTTCAGACTTACAGTAGGTTACACTAGTTAGTTCAAGTTAGAACTTACAGTAAGTTACACTAGTTAGTTCAAGTTCAGACTTACAGTAGGTTACACTAGTTAGTTCTCATTAGAATTTACAGTAAGTTACACTAGTTAGTTCAAGTTAAGACTTACAGTAAGTTACACTATGTATCTCTATCACCACTTTTACAGCTGAGCCTTTGCAACGCTGTGTCTACACTTCTGTTCACCTGGCTCTACTGCACAATAACAGTGAGAACCTCTTTTTTTCTACATCACTTTAATTTCTTTGCATAGTTTTATACATTATTTATTTATTTTAATGCTATGTGTAATAATAATGCTATGTGTAATTACCTGCAGTATTTACTAAGTAGTGATATGCTTTTAGGGCATAAAGAGAACCAAAGGGATTAGCATAGTCTCAAGGTAACATTATATACAAGTGGATATTAATTAACTTCGCATGTGGAGGTATGACGACACATAAGTTGTAAAAAATAATAAACATGAATGATAATAAAACAAACAGTGCAAAAGAAAACTGCCAAATCTTCCAAATAAACCTTTGAAGTAGTCGAGCAAGTGCTTCATTGCTTATAACTTTGTATACTCATGTCATACTCAGGCATCCAACTAAACCAGAGCTGAATGACAGCAGGTCTTGCAACATAATCAGCAATCAAATACACCAATAAATGGAAACGATTAGCACAAAGTTGCCTTTGAGTTCACCTCAACCTTTGTTTTTTATGGTACCAGAGCGTGAGGAAATGTACAAGACAATTTTAGACCAGAATTCCTAGCTGCAATAAAGATCCCTGTTACATACTTCAGAATACAGGATACTTGTTGGTTTTCTACGCGAACCCTAGAAAAGTATGAGTGACAAAATATCCAAGAATTAACTATCAAGTTATGAACTCATTCAGTTCTATTCGTAGAGCTGAACGAATACGATAAGCATTCGTTCAGTTTTATTCATAGATTTGGAGTTGTTTTCTACAAGCTATTTTCTGAGATATCAGACTGACACAATGATCACTCACTCTATAAGCTGCACACGAGTCAACTAAAACATTTTTAGCAGTAACAGAGTACGTTTGTTGTAAGACAAACATTCAGCAAGCTTGAAACAAAAATATTAACCTTTTTGCAGGCATAGCGGCATCACTGTTGTTTTGCGAAACTGACGATAATGGGCAGAGCGAATGAATTCTAGTTGGCTTACTGCCTGTTCTGTTTATTTTTTTACCAATAGCAAACTACAAGTGTTCTCTGTTAGCAACCAAAAAATTAGCCGTTTTGAGAAAACACGATTGCTTTTGCAATACTAAACAAACGAAAAATCCAAAATAAAAACTTCTTTAAATAAAACCGGAAATTTTGTTTGTAGATTGTTTCTGCTTTCGTTTCTGATTTCTAAATGTTTTCCCAGAGTGCGTCAAATTTCTTTTGGTATCGTTGTATCCACAATGTTTGTGCGTTGCAAGTGCCTTGAATGTGCGTTGCGCATGCGTTGTATGCGCGTTGTACCGACCTAAGATGCACTGTTACCAACATCTTAACAAATTGCTGAGTTTGATTCCAGCAATGAAATCACTGAGTACAATATAGTAATAATGAATTACTATAGTGAGTTAATAGTGTTAATACAGTAATACACTGACTGAACACTGCTGTTAGAACGGCTACGCATGTCTGGGTAAGACTAGGAAAAGCCAACTACCTAGCAAGCTTTAGTGATTAACAATGATAGGATGAATGCTCTAGCCACAAACACAGCATCCAAGGCTCCCAAAGTTTAGAATGAATAGCCAAACGAGTTTAAACTAAAAATAAAAAACGAAAATAGCATTCTTCCAGCTATTTATTATTTTAGTGCTGCTCAATTCCATTTATATCGTTTGATCTTTTATACAGTTTGTAAGCTTTGTTATAGATGATGTTGTAATCTTATTGGGTTTACTACCTTACGATGGTGAGGAAATAAAGCAAATATTGGATTCACTAATAACTTGTCCAATAATATTTGAGCTTTGGTCACATCTAGATGAACCAAACCGTGCTAGTAATCTTTTAAGCTTTGCTTCTTTGGCCATTTTCAGGCTCCGATCATTCAGGATCTTTTAACATTCTGTATCAGTCATCACTAAGATTGCAGAGTGATGACCACTTCGAGGGTGATGGTGTTATGTATTGCCGTATGAGAAGGCACATTATATATATTTATATATATATATATATACATACATATATATTTATATATATATACATACATATATATATATATATATATATATATATATGTATGTATATAGAGAACCGTTAGAATACCTACATACTTTGTATAATTTTTTTAATAGGTAGATTATTTTGATTTGGTTCATTTGGCAGCAGATTGTACGCTAAAATCTTAGGAGCTTTCCAACATTCATTTACTTAAACCATAACTGTCACGTACAACTTTTATCGTATTTACTAAGTAAATCAGATACATTGATTCTGATTTTGTACTCAAAATAAAGATTGGTCCACTAACTTTCAGAATAATGAAGGCTTTTTTACAGCATTTTAATATCGGTCTCGAAAACAACACAATCGGCACAACCTCCGCCCATAAATACGTGACGTAACATAGCTTTTTAGGAACGGAAGTTAGGGATGTTTAGACCGATTTAGAATAATAGAGATGGGTGTTTTAAAATCCATTATTATCTAAAATCAGCCTTAAAAATAATTTCAGTCTTTTCTCAAAGGTAGATAAGCTATTTAACATTGCATATTTAAAAACGAGCTCAAAAAAGCGTCATAACTACGCTAGCTTGTGATAAAACCGTGCTTTCTGAGCTCATTTTTTCTCGGCGTTCAGCCTATTTAAACATCATGTAACAAGCTACGAGCAATTTTAAATAGTTTATATACCTTTAATAAAAGATTGAGATTATTTTACAGGCTGGATATAGATAATAATGGGTTTTAAGACACCGATCTCTATTATTCTAAATCGGACTAAGCATCCCTAACTTCCGTTCCTGAAAAAGCTAGGTTTCGTCACGTATTTATGGGCGGAGCTTGTTATGCCGATTGTGTTGTTTTCGAGACGGATATTGAAACGCTTTAAAAAGCCTTAATGACTTTGAAGGTTAGTGGACCAATCTTTATTTTGAGTACAAAATCGGAATCAGCGTGTCTGATTTACCTAGAAAATACGATAAAAGTTGTACGTGACAGTTATTGTTTAATGAAGTAGGTACTACTTTCCCTAATGCAGTAGCAATGGCTTACATGAAGCTAAACACAGTCTATGGCGATCACTAGTGTTACATGCTACGAAGTTTTGTCGTACTTTTCATCTTCGTAGCATGTGATTGTTTAAAACTTCGAATCTTTAAATCTTTGAAGCGATCAAATCTCCGTTTAAAGGGGGAGTATTTTTGAAAACATCGTATCAACAATGAAGTACTGCGTATCATGTAAACATCGATATTCGTATTATTGCACAAATCTTAGCAATCGTAAGTTGGATTTTCCTCGTCTTCATTAGTGACGTCTTTACCGCATCCCTACGCAACTCTGTTTTTAATGCATGTGTTTTAAAAATATCTCCAAAATAAAAAATGTTAGCTTCGAATTTTAAAGAAAATTGTCTTACACGCTTTGATATTGGCATTTGACCTTGGACGCATTTTAGAAGTGCCAGCCGCGACTTAAATTATGCGCCCCGTCGTAGATAAAAGCGCAACAGACTAATATAGAAAACGCGGAGTTGTGCAGCCAATTTATTCATAGCACATAAACTCGTCAGCTACGAATAATTTCGAGTTGTGCGACCACTTCTGCGTATCATGCAAACTCACCCTCCTCATTCCTACGATCAAAACCACAACTTCGAAGCTAAAAAATTCGTGGCATGTAACACTAGTGTATAGAGTAGAGACATAATTACTTGATGCGTAAGAAGGCAGAATATTACACACTGGAAAACAAATCATCTCAACATCTGTCATTTTGAAAGGGTCGAATTGAACAATTTCATCATATAAGCAAGCATGAAAAGGGGCAACTCTTCATACAAGGTAGACTAATTTCGAGGTGTTAAGACCGGCAGCTACAACCAAGAAGTGCTCATACCAAATCTAACTGCGTAAACTGCACCTGCCACACCACCTCGTATAAACTCAACAGCATTGTGGGAAGGAAGTTATTGGATGATTTTGCAGGAAGAACTCAGTGGGCGTTGTTGGCTTTTTGATCTGTCCAGCTTACGGTGTTGGGAAGATGGAGGAGTACTAGGCTTACTAGGCTAGCAACTAGCAACAGCCTGGCCAAATTAGCAGGTCACCTACCCCTATAATAGCTAGCGTATAATGGGCTGTTGTGTAACAATGGCTTGGCCTAGTAGGACTTCATGCACCTGCTTTGCACCTCTGCAGATCTGCGCCAGTCATGGAAACACTAGAGTGCTTAACGGCAGCGCTGCTAGTCCTTTGGGACTGGTTCAAATAAATTCTTTTTATAGACTCAATAGCTGTTTGCTTATTAGTTATTGGAAGCGCTCCAGAACTGCGCTGGGTTGAAAAACGGAATGAAGAGAGGCCTAATCATTACTGAATAGCATGGAAGTTTGCAACGGCGGCCTCTGGTTTAGCAAACTTCATACAGCGATCATCTGATAACGAACTATGACAGAGTTTTTCTACTAAAAACTTTCATGGCTTTTATAGACTAGTAACAAACTGTTCAACAGATGCAAAGAACAATATCTCACAAACCAAGTCACATTCACATCATGACAAATGCTGGAAGTCAGCCGTACATCAACTACTAGCAACGCATGACACCCTGGCAACCTCATTAGCATATGACAACGGTTACACTAGACAAACCTCATCTATGACATATATCTCTCCCCCAACATGAACATATAATTAATAGCCTTCAGGGAAGTTACTGTGAAGTCCATGCACAGGACTCCTCACCTTTCCGTGACCAAACTAATCCAAAGGAAAGGAAACACAAAAAGGGAACACAACTGAAGGAAACACAAAAACTGTGTTCGCACAATCAAACAGCCCTTGCGTACCAACACTAAAAACAGGACACAGCATTAAAAAAAACAACATTCTTTGCAGAGGTGCATATTTTGTTCTTGTATAATCAAACCATAAGTGCAGTCAAATGTTTTGATGACAGTCATGTCAAATGTTTTGATGGCGAGTCATGTCACATGTCACAACTGGACATTCAGACATGACAACAATAAGCCTTGAGATTGCTTTTATTAAAGCAAATGGTCAACATAGAATATCAAGAAGAAGATATGAAAGAGTTTGGCCAAAGGTCAGTCAAAGATATCACAAAAGTACTTTGTCACAGCTCATTGCATACAAATGTGAGGACAATGATTTATTGCTTGAGTAAGTGTAAAACTGCTGATGCTCATTGAATTCAGAGAGGTATCCACACATCCATCTCCGATCAACAGATGAATGATGCCAAATTCTTACCCATCAGTCTTAGAAATGACTAGTTACTAACCAACAAATATGACGCAGTCTTTACCTTTAAATAGGACCTCAATACAGCAAGTCAAGCACAATATCCTCCATCTAAACATATCAATGAGCAACCAGAACAGTAAAAGACGAGAGGCTAACACAACGATATCAGTAAAATTAGTACTTGCAAATATTCCATCGAATATATTGTGCAAGCCTCAACAAAATGGTAAAAATAAAATGAATAATTAAAATAAAAACAACTGATGTATACTCATAAAATTATTAATAAAAATGAGTGAAATTTATCACAAATTGTACACGTCACCGAGTTTTACAGCCCATATCGTTCTGCGGAAGCAACTGTTGTGATACGCAGTACATTTAGCAGAAACATTCATCGGTAGGGTAGCTTGCTAACTATGAATAGCGGTGCAGCTTTGGTCCAAAAAGGATTCGGAAATTTGTGTAATAAAACTCCTGGAGATCCAGAATGTAAATCACCGATATCATTTTGTGTAGCAAGGATATGCGCTCCTTTTTCCGGCAATCTTCCAAGATTGCCAGGCTAAGTCACTCACCATGACGTAACGTAATACACTAACAATTAACAAATGCAACTTACCCCTCCACTATCCTGTTCATCAACATGCATGGCTTCCAGACCATCCCCTAAGGACTAAAACAGATTAATATAAAGATCTAAAACTCGCTTTGGCTGTGCTTTGTAATCGAAAACTTCAAACCATTTTGATGTGGCCTTTCCATTTACAAATAACAGAAATGAATTCTTCACTATTATGTCAAGTGTGTCATTAATGAATATCTTAGCAACTGAAGAATGAATTCGTGGACGATGCAGATTGTGAAATAAATGAATTTATTTTCTCTCAATAAATAAACCTGAAAAGAATCTAAACTAATCATTGCAAGCAATCATCCATGATATTGTCAAATGAATAACTGTTATTGTGCTGTCATGAAAAATTTTGGTGGTTGTTTATAGTTGACCGAATCATTAGCAATTAATGGTTCATATTGTAGGTGCTGTTAAAATAGCATAAAGCGAAATGGGCGTAGTCATAGTTGCTAGTGATACATTCCTTGCAATCCTAAGATAAATATGAAGATCAGCGTGTGAAGAAATCTATAAAACGCAGACCGCTAAAACATATGTAAGGTTTGAATAGACGCAAAAAGTTAGCAAAAAGGATTGCTTAAGATATAGTATACGAATCTGCTGCATTTGACCAAAGTGAAAACTCAGCACTTGTGAGGTCTGGGACCCTTTTTTAGTCAAACACATATCTCAAATTGAATTTATACAAAGAAGAGCCGTGAGATTTATATGTAATTTGAAAGGAGTTGCTAGCGTAACGGAAGCTCGAGAGAATATCCAGTTGGAAGTTTTAGAGATCAGAAGAAAACGAGCAAGACTCAACCTTTTAATAAACATTTTATCTAATAGCACACACTCAGCGCTAATTGAAAGTTTTAATTTTTTAATGTCCCAACCACACCAGTATGACACCAGATCATCTCGGTCTAACGCTCCAAAGGCAATCGCCTGCAACACAAACACATATTTTAACAGCTTCATTCCACGAACTTCTCGGGATATTAGATTGGGAGATCATTAGAACAGGAAGGTTTTATTAATTGATGTTTTAAATTCACTTGTTCAAATAGATAAATTTTTATTCTTATACAATCTATGCAAACGGTCTCCACTTCCTCCTTTTGAGGTCTCGAGACTCTTTTTAATCAGAATCAGAATCAGCACTACTTGATAAGTTGTACACTTTTCTTTAGCTCTTACCATATCAAAGGGAACTTGACCGACACATTGAGCAAGAGGCATGTTGAAAAAACAGGGTTTTAGAGTAGTCTGACACCTGGCGGCCAGAATTCTGCAGGTAATTCCCGAATACACTACAACTCAACAAATATTTTGAAAAGAAGCACCTCGTTTGCGCGTCAACTACCCTTGCGAGTGATAACCGGAAGTAATTTTCGTGCACAAGTTTCGAATCACACGGTAATGGAACCGTGGACTATGCTACGATAAATTATGTGACGAACACAAACTATAAGTCACCGACTCCGTTATTTTACTTTTTGGTACAAAGCACTATCAGCGTTCATTGCATTCTCCAGTTGCATAAGTTTTATTTTTTACGAAATAAGTAAATATACATGTATTGATTTGATAACAGGTATTCAAAACTGCTTAAAATATTTTTTGCGATAGTCATATTGTCCGCATTTAGTCTAGTCATTAGTTGGCCATGATTCCTAGTGTTTTAGCATGTATCGGCTAGTCATCGAGTGATGCAATATTTCGCGACTCCCGAGCTGTGAAAGAAATCTGTTCAAAGAGCCATTATACATATATATTATATATGTATCTCTTTTTGCATTATTGCTCTATCAATTTTGTGCTTTTTAGAGCATTTTGCGGTAATTTGATCAAAATTACGTATACTCTAGTGGTTTGTCAACTTTTTTTAACGACAGTTATAAATATTGAAAATTTCGACAAACAGATTGTGTATATCGCAAAATAATAACTTAGATGAGGAGCAACAGCTAGTTAAAAGCAAGGAACGTTTCTGATTATACACAAACCACTTGCTGCTACAATACCCATATCACAACATAAATTAGCGTTGCAAGTTTGGTGCTCAGCAGTCGTAAATATTCTGTCTATGAAGCCACTACTAGATCTAAATTTCTGTCTTATGCAAGTATCTGCTGACCAATAAGTGAGCATTTGGCTTTTTAATGAGATCCTTCTGAAAAAGCAAGTGTTGAGGCCATTGGGCAATTTCAGAACCTGGTTGTTTTCTAACATACCGATAATCAACATCAGAATGCGATCTCTGAACCAAACGATGCACTCTTATATCAGACAGTGATCAATTTTTTTGAAGCAAAATTGAAGTAAAAACTCAAATTACTTGGCTATATGTTTCAAATTTGTTTCCAATGCACGTCATATTTAACAAAAAAGGTATACCTACAATTTTTATATTAATAAGTCTGTTTAAACAAATATTCGTTTATAATAACATATGGGTCTTTCAGGCAAAGTTTGTTGGAAAACAGAATAAAAGCCGGTATATAGGCTACCGTAAGCTTATTGAAAATCTTTTGTGATTTCACTTAGCAATATACCGTAATAATAAATATCTTGTTGACAGTCAACAGTAGCGATGAAAATATTTGCTTTACTGTGTCAGTATTTACATGTGTTCCTACACATTACAGTCACCTCCTGCTAGGTGTCGAGTGTCATTGATAGTGCAGATATAATATGATATATATAGTATTATATATGCAGTGTTGTATGTACACTTCAATACATACACTATTATATATACATTATTATATGTCCACTAGTATATGCACACTACTGTTTGTGCGCTACTATATGTGCACTACTATATTATATTACTATATACATGTACACTACTATATGTAGACTACTAGATGCACACTATTACATGTACACTCCAATGTGTATACTACTATATATACATTATTATATTTACATTTTACACTAATATATATATACTACTATATGTACACTATTATATGGACATGTTGTAGAGGAATCTAAGGATAGAAATTATGTCTTCAACAGACCAAAGTTCTGCCAGCCAAGAAGGGGAAAAAAAGCTGAAGCCTTGCTGCGCATGTCCCGAAACTAGAAAACCTAGAGACCAGTGGTACGAAGGCTATCATTATCATTCTACATTGACTAAGCTAGTAGTGGTCTGTGGTTCACATGTAAGTTTAGGTACAAGCATTGTCTTCAAGTCGTATTTTAAGTATGCAAGTTACAGCCTTAGCTCTTATAGTCATGCTACTCATTACAAATGCTTCTTAAAAGTTGACTTGTGACAAAATTCACATTTCAGTTATTTGGTATCAAAAGATTCATCATGTCTTACTCTGTTGTGTTGTAGGTGCCAAATATGTGGAAATGTGATTACAAGCTCTTAAAAGCTCAAAAACGAAAAGCTGCCGTAGATTGAAATCTGTTTATTTTTCTGTCGTAGTAGTGACAGTTTAGGTATTGTTTTGTCACATGATGTTCTCACGTGAATTGAAAGGCCGATAAAAAGCTCAACATAAAACTTATCGTAGTACTAGTTTACGACAAACACTTCGGGTTTTAAAGAAGACCCCGTATCAAATATATATGCTCGCTACTTTACAGTTTTGTTCCGACTTGCTCTAATTGTCTAGTCGTAATCTGATCATGTGACCCAATACTTTGCAAATAATTTCTGCAGCGATTTTCAATTATCACAGGTGACCAACAGGCTCGTCATGATTATCAGACAATGCTATGTACTCCTTCGAGCTAAGGTTAAAAAATGAAACGAATTTTTACGGTAAGTTATAAAATATCAGTGCTAAAAGTGACAGCATTACAATGACGATGGAACAGATGCGTAAGAACAATAGACATGGTTTTATTGAATGCGTGAAGTATATTCGTGAAAATATTTCGACAAATAAGGTTGCATGAAGTGTAAACAGAAACCATCTCCCACAACTACGGTATGTCACATTTGAGCCATTTTGGAAAGAGAATCCAAACTACAGCGGTCTCGTGTGGCTGCGATTAACTGTTCGTTTTTTAGCTTTTAAGAGCTTGTAATCACATTTCCACATATTTTGCAACTACAACACAGCCGTGTAAGACATGGGGAATTTTTTGATACCAAATAACTGTAATGTGAATTTTGTTGCAAGTCAACCTTTAAGGCTCAACTCACAAACGAATTGAATTGATTCTCTGGTATCTCTTACTTACTGTAGAATCGAGTTGACTCGGCACATCTTACCAGTAAGAATTGAATCGTCTCTGTTTTCAATAAGCAAAATGACTCGAGTCAAATGCATCAATGTTTCCCTATATTATTACAGTGTAACCTCGGTTTTCGAACGACTCGCAGTTCGAACAAATCGGAGTCCAAACAAAAAATTCAAGAAATTCTTGCTTCGTAGTTCGAACACAAATCGGAGTTCGAACGCCGGTACGACGCATGAGTGCGTGCGTGAGGATGGGATGCTGAGCGGCGTACGGGTGTAGATCGCTATCTCCGTGACCAACTGTGGTCGCATTGTCTGAGATTAAACAAATGGGTAGCAAATGGGCCGAGTTACAGAATTTCATCCAACTCCACCACCCCGATAAAGCTGCAGCCACCAGAGTCATCAATGACTTTAACGACACTATCGTGAACCACTTCCGAAAAGTGCTAAAAAGAAGGCAGAAGCAAGTGTCATTGGATAGATATTTAAAGAGAAAAGAACATCCTGTAGCCAAGTAAAATATCCTATTCATAATTCTTTTCTTTATTCTTTTTTTTATTTTTACACGTTCATGTTAGCGTAATCTTTCGTATGGAAGATTACGACAACGCGAACGTACGATTAGCCTGGGTTATGTTTATGTTATTTGTGTCTTTGCCATTTTGCTTAACATTTTCTGAGATATACATTGCTTTTTATGTGTTGGTCAGCATTTTAATGTGCATTTTCATGCATAAAATAATGTATAAGATACTAAAAAGGTAAACATTCAGGGTGTTGGAACGGATTAAAACTTATATGTATTAATTCTAATGGGAAAACCTGTTTCGGATCTCGAATAACTCGGTTTTCGACCAACCTTCTGGAACAGATTGTGTTCGAGAACCGAGGTTGCACTGTACTATAATATCTATGACTATTACTGCGCCAATGGAAAATCTATCACGGACAGTGATATCCTATGTAAACAGTCCAAGGAGTTGAGGTAATGCGTGTAGTTAGGCTAGTGTATGTTAGGTTATTGTTATTTTGATAAATTGTCATAAAAAAATTTTTGCCAAAAGTTGATAAATAATTAATTTTGTCTATTTGGATGAATTGAATCGATTCATTGAAATTGGGATAGCTAAAAAATTGACAACTGAATTGTGGTGTTTGAAGCTTAAAGACGGGATTTAATCGATTCTTACATGATTCATGATGCAAAAGAATTTGGAATTGAATTGTTAATTTTTTTGATGAGAATTGAATTGAATCGAGTCATTTTTAAAGCCTTAAAAACATCTCCAATAATTAGTAAACATTTTGATGCAAACTAACTAGCTGATCTTTGAGGAAATTGTTATCGCTCGCCAGCGTGAGCCATTTTGAATTAATTCAACGTTCAGATGATTACGCTTTTAAACAACCAAACCAATCAGAGATGACAGCACAAAGTATATGGCTTCATGCCTTCCAACATAAATATAGCAAGTTTTATTTTCTAACCCTCATCTAACTATTTAACTTTATGCGAGTTGAGATTTTCGTGAAATATGCCACATGGTTTGTTATGTTTGCGTTACAAGGAAAACTATCGCAAGTTCCTCTTGCTGTTAAACATTCATTTAGATTTGTCAAACATATTAACAACAGCAAGAAAGTGTATAATTCAAAGCAAACTTCTGTGGAGCCATCACAATAACATATCACCTCTCTCATTAGTAATTGAGGTTGGTATGTGTACGAATGTTTGGGCTGTAAAGGTTGAGGAAATTGAAGAAATGGGAAGATCCTCTAAGTTCCAAAGCAGTGTTTTTCTGTATTATCATTGTCGCTAGTGATCTGGCAGGCAGCAAACAACGCACCTTAGAGATATGTGTTATCATCGTGTTTTATCAGTAATATCTACGTCAAAGTTCTCTTTCTTACATCTGAAATTTGTGAGAGAATAACTCTTATTTTTTCGTATTTATTTGCTTTGATCAGTGGTTCTCAACCTTGTTGGCCATACTGACCCTTCTCAGGTTTCATATGCGTTTTTTGCCAAACTCTTCTTTATATAAAACTAAAATATGACTTTTTTTATCATCAAGTCAGGTATATGTTTCACTGGTGCTCAGAATGAACTGTGTGCATTAAAGGTTGACTTGCAACAAAATTCACATTACAGTTATTTGGTATCAAAAGATTCACCATGTTTTACTCTGTTGTGTTGTGGGTGCAAAATATGTGGAAATGTGATTCCAAGTTTTTAAAAGCTCAAAACGAAAAGCTGCCGTATATTGGAATCTGTTTATTTCTCTGACGTAGTCATTACATTTGGTTATTGTCTTGTCACGTGATATTCTCACGTGAATTGAAAGGTCAATAAAAAGCTCAATATATAACTTATCGTAGCACTAGTTTATGACAAACCTTTCGGGTTTTACCAAAGAACCCGTATCAAATATAGATGCTCGCTACTTTACATTTTTGTTTCGGCTTGATCAAATCGTCAAGTCGTAATCTGATCATGTGACCCAATACTTCGCAAATAATTACTGCAGCACTTTTTGATTATCACAGATGATCAACAGGCTCATCATGATTATCAGACAATGATATGTACTCCTTCGAGCTAAGGTTAAAAAATGAAACGATTTTTTATGGTAAGTTATAAGGTATCAGTGCTAAAACTGACAGCATTACAATGACGATAAAACAGACGTGTAAGAACAATATACATGGTTTTATTGAATGCGTGAAGTATATTTGTGAAAATATTTCGACGAATAAGATCGCATGAAAGTGTAAACAGAAATCGTCCTGTACCAACTACGTCCCATTTGAGCCGTTTTAGAAAGAGAATCCAAACTACGGCGGTCTCGTGTGGCTGCGATTAACTGTTCTTTGTTAGCTTTTAAAAGCTTGTAATCGCATTCCCACATATTTTGGACCTGCAACACAAAAGAGTAAGACATGGTGAATCTTTTGATACCAAATAACTGTAATGTGAATTTTGTTACAAGTCAACCTTTAACATTACTTTGCTCAAAGAACAAAACTGATACAATTTACAACGAATTACATATCTCATCATAAAGATATCGTATTACCTTGCAAAACAGTGTGACTTCTGTTGCCTGTGAGAGGCCTTCATCGAACCATGATACTGACTCACACTGACACCTTGGTTCAATCGAACCCTGGTTAAGAACCACTAGCTTAACAGGTCTCAATTCTGCCCTATGTCCTAAGCTAAACATAGTGTACTTACTATAAAATAGCCTTATTTTTGTTGACAGCATCATAGAGCGGGGTGAGGAGCACTGCAGCAAGGAGATAGCTGCTCATAAAGAGTGCATGAGAAAACTCGGGTTCAAAGTCTAGCTTATACCAAATCAACTGATGTTTCAAGAACAGTTCCTGTGTGCCAACGATCATGTTATGTTTACTTTTTATTTCAAAGAAATTCTTTTAGCTTTTATTTCCGAAGCCTACTGCTTCCTCTGAATTTAAGATTTAGTTCCAGATTGAGGAAAGACAACTCTGAACGAGATTTTAAATTTCATGTTGGCAGTCATGACGTAGAAGCTTGTATAATCCACTTCAGCTCAAAGTTGGAGTTGTATGCCCTCCGGTTAGGAAGAGCATTTATTCTAACCCATGAAGACATTAATAGCCACGTCAGGGCTAAGAATATTGTATAATATTCTATATATGTACTTACAATTATTGTAAACTCAAAGATGTGTGATGTGATTGAAATTTTGTAAAAATCAAATAAGATTCTGATTATGAAACCTCCAGATATTTGTACTGTTATTAAATTATGTTGATACGCTATGTGAATTAATTTTTTTAACTTGGAAAGTTTGCATGTTGTACCAAATATTGCTGCTTTGAATGCATGACTGCTGGTGGGTTGAGTGCTAATGTGGGTTTGATTGTCATGAGGTCATCTCAAAGCCTTCATGTTATCTAACCCTCATTTTATGAACCATTTTAGCCCTTTTCCCCAGCATATCACATGTATAGTTTCTGCTTCTATTGCATACTCGGCACACAAATTGGCAAAATTTGTGCGGTTTGTTTCTGGTTCAGGTCAACTTTTTAGTCATTGACATGTGTTAAAAACAAGCATTAGAGTATTTCTCATTATGCATGAAAAAAGCACTATTTTATTAAAAACTACTATAAGTTTCTACACTAGCCTTTCCTTGAACACCTGTATGTATTGAGCTCATTAAGGAGACTGCGCTAAAGCTACTGGTATGCTTGTTGGAAATCGGAGTTGCGATACCTTATACACAGAACAAGTTATGCTTGAAGAGTGTCTTTAGTGATGGTAAGCATTCATTAATTATGCACCTAATTTTTTCTTCTCTGAGTGATTTAAGACCTAGTTTTTAGTATTTGACTATAACAAACATAAGGATAACACTAAAGTCTAGTGGATATTTTATCCAATCTTTACTCCTTGTGCGCGTGTGTTTGTTTGGGCTATTCTACCGAATCTACAATTGACGGTAAATCTAGGGGCCACTTTAGAGAAGAGCACATGTTTGCACATGTCTTCTGAGATGAGGATCGTCGCCATTTTCTGCAGGTAGATTTACTAATCAGATAGTATAAAGCCCACTTGACTTAGGTTTAGCGAGTAAATATGTCATATTATAAATACTGCGCATGCTGTTGAGTATCCAGTCTGTTTGATCACATAATCTGTTTCTCTGATCTATTTTAAGGGTGGGACAGGATAACATGATGGTGGCAGCGCTTAGATGCTAGAGAGTTCTCACCGGCATATAAGGTAGGTTTCATCGTTTTGCCAATTGGCCTTACGACTTCCTGTTGCATTGCAATTGATTAAAGATGTGATACTAGTTAAGGCATGCTGGAGATAATGCTTATATAACACTTTAGGGAGGTTTATGGCAATACTATCGAGATACAATGCTTTAGAAGAAAACACATAAAACATATTGTCATCTATCTCCACCCCACATTGCTCCTTGAGTTTCTATTTTTGCTATGATTTAAAAAATCTCCACCTGACTTTCTAACTAACCCCATTGTTTGCAGTCTTTGTTGTAGTAGAACCGGTTGAAATGTATTTTCATAGATTTCTGTTCAAGATTATACCATTAGTTTATAAGCTCATCTACATCATTTTTAGGCGTTGTATTGTATCGTACAACCTGGCTTTTGAATAATCATTTTCGATCAATTTTTTCTATTGTTAAATTTTAGAGGCTTATCAGCACGCTGAAAATGGAACATAATGAGCTTTTGTGCTGTTATTATTCACTTCTTTTTTTTAAATATATTTCAGGCTCACTATTCAACAGCAACCAATGTCTTTTGATCCTCGAATTTGCATCTTTATTCAAATTATATAGCCAGCCCTTTTTGAATCTTCATTCTAAGCTAGTTTGAATCTTCGCTCTAAGCTAGTTAGTAAAATGAACCCAATTTTATAGCATACAATAGTCAATTCATTGCTAATCCATCGAAAGTTCTCCAGTCAGTGTGATGCTGCTCCTGCGCTTCACAATATCATCATTCTTTTGCTACAAGCTTGCCAGTTCTTATGCCAGTTCTCATGCCAGTTCTTATGCCAGCTCTCATGATAGTTCTCATGATAGTTCTTATGCCAGTTCTTATGCCTTTCATTTGGCAGGCCCACCTTGTAGCGAAACACCCTGATTTATGGTTATATTGGCATAGGACTGTGTCAAGCACCAAATGAAGTCAATGGAAACTATGAATTTTGTTAATTTAGTAGATTTTTAAAACTCACTTTATTACTCCCTTATTCTTACGATAAATTTATTAATTTATGTTATTGTATGTAAACAGTTTTGTATTGCACTTCCCAATAGATCTGAGATCCAACGGATTATCGGTTGTTAGTTGTATGTGAATAGTATGTTTATTTGATATATATGCATATACCGATATATCGTGAATCTAAAATGAAATTAAATGAAGAGTAAATAATAATAAAAGAGGCGATAGCAAGTTTGATAGCAAGTGAAAGTAGCATAAAAGATGTATAAAAACTCGCAATAATATGTAGCAGATAAAACATTGCCAACAAATTATGATTTGATATGAATGAGTATATAACATATATAAAGCAGAAATGCGCATATACTTGAAAAAGCAGCTGAAAACAAAGCATTAACTATATGAACAATAACAAATAAAAAAGGCACTCTGTATAATAATGATATTAAAGTAAAAAGTATTACCTTGTTACATCCTCTCAGGAAATGCAATAAGAATTGTCCTGGTTGTCGTATAACGTGATAAATATTCTTGATCGTGCTTTCTGATGACTTAGTTTACTTTAGGAATATTGACGAATATGATAAGTGTAAAACACAAGTTACCAGCTTGAGGTGCACAAGATAAATGCCTCAGGTGGTCCAAAAAATAGAAAAGTGTTGCTGCCAATTGCTAATGAATCATACTTCCGATTATAAACCAAATACACAAATGTTGAAATAGTATTGAAAAACACATAAAATGAGGACAAGGCTTGGTGAAATCACAACCCTGTGGTTAAAATTGACTTGTTTGCTGTCTCTTGAGGACAGCTGATAGACTTGGACAGTGAGTAAAGATGTACACATTACTACGTGTATAGCAAAATAAATTGCTGAATCTAACAAGTTTACAATTTCAAAATACTGATATTAATGGAGTTATCTTCTCAATGGGTCACATCTTTATAGCTAAATAAGCTAAATAGCTAAATAACATAGATTTTGACATTAGGTTTAACGGAGAGAGTGACTGTATTACTGAAGTAAAAAACCACTGCTCATTTATATTCATAAAAGTCTATTTTGGTGAGTTTTATAAAAACATTCACTAGGTTTTTGTAACATTAAGTTTTCTCCACCTGTTTCATGGTATTTAGTAGCAAACAATCTCAAGGTAATCTCTCAACGTTATCATATGAATTATAGCCTAGTCCGCTAATTACCATAGGTACATTGTATCCAATTATGTTCACTTTGCTAGTCAGACTATGAATGTCTGTCAACCATAGCGGGGTTCATACACTCCCAGTACAATAAATACTGTCTGAGATTGACGGCGAAGTGCTTCACTGGATCGTTGAACTCTGCAATTTTCTAGGACTGTTGAATGAAAGCAGCAGCAGCAAGAGGTCAATCAATAGCGCTGTATGTGCTCATGGTTGTAGACAAATTGGATGACCAGTCGGCTGCCAGTTTTATTTTGTCTCACGTTTGGCTGTCAGTATGTAGTATATTGAATAATTATGTTATGACAATTTCTCTGTCGTGCACTGCAGTGCTCCCAAAGCCGGCTCTGTTTACATAATGAACTGCACTTGAAGTAGAAAGTGCATCAGGTTGCAGGTTTATAGAGTGGGTGTCACCGCGTCCTTTTTTTGTTTGTGGTCCATAGGTGACCTTTTACAGCTTCTAGTTCACTAACTGGCATGAAATTGAGGATCAAGGTCGCACAAGTAGTAGATCCTATAGCCGTCTACCTGAAAGTCATAGACTGAATTCTGAACTGACCTGGTTCAGTCGCAGTTAAGTGTTTCAAATCCTCACTTTGTGGCTATCTTATGCTTCCGGCCAAAATGTGTCACCAAGCTCATGGTTCTTCATGGCAGCAGTTTGAAGTAATATATACGCAGTATCATTACTTTTGGCCCGATTATTCTCTATATGCTTTGACATACTTATTCCCTCCCTTTAGATCAAGCTCTCAAAAAGTGCAGCATCGGCTAACAGCTATCCTACACAACAAAAGCATGAGTGTTATCTTTAGAAAATGCGACCAGTAAGCTCCATGATGACCGAGATTTCTTTTATTTTTTAATGAGATGTTCCGATAAGGTGGGTGTTTAAGTTGGGTGGTCCTCAGGAACCAGATGGAGTTTAGAAACCAATTATTTATGACGACCCGGCAGAAGGCACAGGTCGCCAAATTCCTGTGCCTTCCTGCGCTGTGGTTGGAAATGAGGCTATCTGATTCAGTTTTATATTAGTTGTGCAAGTTAGTGTTTAATAATAAGCTAAACATATTAGTAATGATAATATAAATAATATAACACGGTAACACAATTGCATATGTATAATAAACAAGCTTTGTGACATCATCATAGCAGTCTGTCCGTGTGACAATGACTAGTCTCAGGTTGGTCTAATCCTGCATCTCCAGTTCTATTTCTTACCATCCTTTGCTATGCATTGTGGTCCATATCTACTTGCTTCTTATTTTTCTTGACTGTGTCTTTAAATATCTGTTTAGCCTTCCTCTGATTGCACTTTTATTCATTTTAACTGGGAGTACAAACAAACCGGTACAGAGCAAACTGGTTGGTACATATATGTGGGAATTTTGAATCTGTGGAAAGGACAGAACATAAGCGTGTGAATTTTGGATGAAATTCGCCAAAAAATGTGGAAACTCATAGCGTTTATGCGGACTAACAGACAGACACAATGAGAAGGTAGGGTTTACTGATATAGATTTTTGAAGGAATGGAAAAAAGTCATGATTTTATTGTATTTCGTAGCTATACTATGATGAGAGTGCTGACGCTGGCACAGAATGTGAAATATGCATGAGTTCTTATGGAGCCATCATTCCCTTTTTGTTTGTGTGCACGTGCAGTCTAGCGCAACAATGGTTTGTTTCTCAAGCCATTTTAGTTCAAGGAACTGGAATGAACAACAAACTTATAACAATAGACGGCAAGTCTCCGCTATTGCTTTTCATATGCGCTAGCGTTTCATATCGATTGGCTGTTCTTGCATCCCCATTGACAGGAGACAATGAACTCGATACTGTGTGCAATATTGGAATAATAATTTATAAGCAATCACAGTGCAGCTAGCGGTGTATGGAATATCGGCTGCAGCCCTTGGAGCAAATCAGTCGACATCTGTGACAGCGTTCATCGCTACGTGGTTAGTTTGGTATAATGCTTGCTAGGCTTTACTTCTGTAAGTATGGGACCATCATTTATGTTTCAGTCACAAATTAGGACTGCATGTTTGAAGCTGTCTTTTGTCTTTCCATTTTCTGCAAGTTCTCTAAAAAAACTTTCTTGTTTTTTCAGATTTTCTTCCAAAGTTTTGTTTTCTGCAAGTGTTCTCCAAATTTTATTTTTGTTTTTGCATCAGTGCTCCAAGGTATCGCAGGTTTTACTATAGAGTTTCTCCAGGTTGTCTCTTGTTTTCTGCAAATGCTCTCCAAGTTGTCTTTTGTTTTCTGCAGATTCTCTCCAATTTTTCTTTGATATATTGTTGCAGATTTTTTCTCTTTCCAACGATGACCTTTAGTTAACTATGCGAACGTTTTTGTTAAAAACTTGCCGAACCTTTTGTCTGTTCAATAAAAGTTAGTAAAGTTGTAACCTTTTTTTACAAATTGATGATTGAAGAATGCAAACTCTCAACATAGAGTTATCACATCCTACAGCATGCTACTAATTGTAAAAAGTTGTAGGTTTTATCTCGGCTAGCTCATAACGAGTCTATGCATTCTTTAAGCACACATAAGGATAATTGTTAGATGAAATCACAAAAATTGTATTTTTTATAAAGCTAAAGTGAAATTTGATAATCACCCTACTGCAGAGCAAGGGCTTGTTCAATGTTAAATAATGCATATCATTTATCTACAGAAAAAAGAATAATCATCTCTATCAGCCTGTCAACATTTCCACGTTCAACCATTTTTATTTATTCCTATTCAATAAAATACTCATTGCAGGCGGCAATTGTAAAAGTGTGCAGTTGTCTGACTGCTTCATGTACTTCTCTTTGTTTGACTGTCATCCGGGCTTTTATTTCCTACATGCCATTTGGTCAGTATATTTTATCTAGCTGCTTTATAGTTATTCAAATTATGTATTTGTGCTGTTAGCTTTGTGGTTACTTGCAGCACCTGCTCTCAATATCAATTCATATGCTGCTGTTTTTTTCAATTGTGGCGTATCAGTGTTTTCAGCTCCAATGTATTCCTCAGGGTGATGTCGACCTCAGGTTATGCAAGTAGGCCATATGCATTATGTATTTGCAGCCACTACAGACTAAGTTGCTATGCATGTACAGTTTATTATATGATATAGTAGTATTCTGAGGGCTTCTGTATGAAACTGTGATCTGAATGCGTTTTTCCGCATTTGATGCAGGTCTGATAACGAGAAGAAAATAATGCTTGGCATTCTGGGAGTAGTTTGAGCCACATGTTAGACATCACTAGATTTCTGAAGGTGAGTTACAGGTTGTTGCACTCGCAGAGAAATTTAGTTGTAGTAAAACAATGGACGAATTAAGATGGGAAATGTTGTCATATGATAGCAGGGGTTTATCTACTGTGGTGCATATGGTGCAAATGCACCACCATAAATATGGCAAAAAATTTAAAAAACAAGATTTAAAATCCATCAAGAATTGAGTAAATTACAATTCATTTCACTGAAAACTTGCTTTGGGAGGAAATGAACAAAAACGGCCTAGTAGAGCTTGATATAACGAACCAGTTTTAATAACATTGACCTGAATTTGTTTAGCTTATAAACAAATGAGAGTGGTCCCAATAAACATCCCCAATTGAGCCACAACTTTTTCAAAAGAAGTACTACAAGCAATTTTAAAAGCAAAATGTCTCAAAAGAAAGGTCAAGAACGAACTTTGGATCATTTCTTTTGATGACAAAACAACAATTCAAAAAAGTATGCCTTAATATGTCTGTTTTATAATAGCATCGTTATGTAGCTAATACTACGAAACATTTTTTATGGTAGTTTGCAGAAATGATAGCTAACTTCTGCACAGCCAAACCAAATGGCTGTTGAGGTTTTGTGATTGATTTTGTCTTGATTTTATTTTATTGCACAAATGTTTGTTAACTTTCTGTTTACATGTAATCTTGATATACATAGTATAAGGAACATTATAAAACACCAATTTAATTAATCATGTCTAATGTCAATTTTTACTTCTAAACTTGTTGTTTGCTGCAAATAAATGATTATACTTTTTTGGGCTCAAACACACCCCTCCTTCATTCTAAGATGCCTAAATTTCAAAAAGTTCTGCTAGCGCAGGGCCAGGTAAGAGAGTCGCCCCGCGCACCCCCTCCCACTCTAGATATATTACACAAATTTTGCACCACACACTTTTTTCCTAGATCCGCCCCTGGATAGGCGTTCAGTAAAATTTGATCTTCGGCAAGATGTCTGCATAATGTAAGCTGTTGTCTCCGTGACCAATATGTTCACTTACCTACAACTGTGTGAATAAGCATGGATTACATGTCATCTTTACGTGAATGGCTGATTTAAAGTGTGTGTAGACAGTCTCTCGGAGAGTGTGATGTCTGCTTGGCTTACTGCAAGCAGCTGTACATGTTTTAGGCGTGTTGTTGCGCATACAATGACTCTGTTATCTTGGCTGGATATGTCCGAGTCCAGTGTTAAGGAAATCTCGACGACTAGAGACATGCCCAGTTGCAGAGAGCATTTTAAAGCCCGGTCCTCACCCACAGAGGAAGCGGCGGTGGTGCAACTAGCGGTTGCTGAGAACCAGCAAGCCGGCACGAGTCGGTGGCAACTTTTTCTGTCGGCGGTAGCCTCCAGCAAAGCTTAGCGAGTTGAACTTTTCTATGATCCCCGGCGTAAGTTGCAGGATGTCACCAGTATTGAGAACCAAGCACAGGCGACCTGAGCACTCAGAATGCATTAGGCTTACGATTTTCGTTATTTCAATTTTCTGAATAATCCATACTTCCCAATACAGTAAAGGAATTAATACGACCTTGACCCGGAACCTCATGTTGTATTTTAACTGCATGCGTAAAAGATACCATTGTTTAAGAGCAGATAATTCCTTAATTTGTGTGATCATCGCCGATACCGTAGACTCTGAGAACATTCAGCCTTCTCTGGTACCACCGAAGACTGCAAACGCGGATGAACCAGGCTTTATGTTTGATGTCATTCCAGTCACCACCAGTGACCCTTCTTTGAAATTAAATTGAAATTAAAATTAAACCTCAACCAGTTGTTTACAGGCCTTATGTTCTCGACCAGTAGGCCTTGGCTTAAGCTAGAATAGGAGTAACTGAAACACAGTAGTAGCTCAAGAGAATTAAACAAGGGCATAAAGTATACTATTGTAACACGACACTATAAAAGACCCATATGGCAAAAGAATCGCTGTACAATTACTGTTTGCGCATAGAGCGTGGGGAGATAACACCAAATTAGATAATTTATAATTTCCATTTAAAGTAACATACTTGCTTCAGACTTGTCATCTATTGCATTAAAGATATATGTCAGGGAAGTGTTTATTAACCTTCTTGCTAATAGAGATCTCTGTATTTAAGTATTGATCAATTATTGAACATATCTACTGTATCTATTTTGTGTGTACAGTTATACATAGGAAAGATGCTTTTCATGTATACAATAATCCGCCGTATGTTGAGTTACTAATAAGAGCCTTTGAGGTTCTGCTGACACAAGGCAGCAATCAATCCCAGGTATTTTGATGATTTTCTGCTTATTGAACTGCCGAAATCTATTTTTTTTTCTTATGAATGAGGCGTGATACTGAATGCTTGTCAGCGATTAGGACTTAGACAGATCTACAACAATGCATTTAGCAAATATTATGGAGACTATAATCAATACACCTTTGATGTACTAATAATAAAGGTACTGTTTGACCAATCAATACACTCATAATGGAAGGTTTTGATTGGTAGTTGGTTTTGTTAATTCGTGACATATTTTAAAAGAACAAAAACTGCTGTGTATAGGCGATTCTACTTCATATTAGTAAATCAAAATATTTGAAGGCAATTTTAAATAGGATAAAATTCATAAAATATTGTCATAGCGGCAGTAGTTGGAATATGCTATGCTTGTTTCTATTTATCCTGCGCAGTAGTTGGAAATGAGGCTATCTGATTCAGGTTTATATTAGTTGTGCAAGTTTGTGTCTAATAATAAGTTAAACATATTAGTAATGATAATATAACACCCGGGCATACGTGAATACCCAGGCCACATCGGGCATTCAGCTAGTATAAATAATATAACACGGTAACACGATTGCATATGTATCATAAAAAATCTTTGTGACATCATCATAGCAGTCTGTCCGTGTGACAATGACTAGTCTTCGGTTGGTCTAATCTCGCATCTCCAGTTCTATTTCTTATCCTTTGCTATGCATTGTGGTCCATATCTACTTGCTTCATATTTCTCTTGACTGTGTCGATCCGTTTAGCCTTCCCCCATTGTACTTTTATTCATTTCAACTGGGAGTACAACAGTTCTAGAGACAGGTGATCATGGTCATCCTTTCAAATGTCTTTCAATTATGGTATTCCTGCTTTTTTAATACATCACAATATTATTAATCTTATCCCTCTATGAGATACCCTTTGATACCCATTGAGAATGACCTTCCATTGAAAATGTCTTACCGCGTATGCTTGTGACTTAGTGAGTACGGTGTATATTGATATGGCTTCTTATTTGCGTCATGCATAACTTTTAGATGTGTTTCATAAGTTAGGACATAAGGATAATCGTGGTACAATATACTCCTGTAATCATGAATTCCTTCTCTTGTCTTCGAATCTCAATCTAGCCCTCCATAATTGTTCTTTTTCTTTTAAACTCGGAGTACAACAAATCTCAGAGTATGTCGATCATGACCATCCTCTCAGATGCCTTGTACTTACAACATTTACGTTCATTTTAATATCTCAATGTTAGTAATCCTGTCAGTGACACACCCATGCCAATTAAGTAATTGAAATTAGAAAATGAAGTCTTGGGTTTTGATAAATTTTTACCGAGAGCTTTTTAAGGAAGTTCAGAACTCTACAGAAAGAGTTATCATCATTGTGAGGCAGGCCTTCTGGAGATCTAAACTAGCTTGGGTACTTTGTGGCGTGCATAATTCCTGAAAATTAGCTGACTTGCGACTACTGCTGTCATAGATTATATAATCATCCACTTATACTCCTATGTAGCTACAAATATTTTATTGGGAAATTGGAACACAAATTACATATTTTATCTCTGAACTGTTCTGATTGATAGTTGGTGATTTAGACTTTTTCATATCATGTTAGTAGAAACCTGTGGAGCTTTCGCTTGGTAGTTTTTACTTCCAATCTTGTACTCTGTTAGTCACTTTCTGTCTCCCTTCAATATTAGTGAGTATAGAATAGAATGCGTAATTTTAGTCTAATTCTGCCATCGTGGTTCACATTGCTCACCTCGTAACTTCACCCACACACAATCATGGTTCATATTGCACAACTCGTAACTCACCCACATTTCATCATAGTTCACATTGCACACCTCGTAACTTCACCCACACACCATCATGGTTCACATTTGTCAATCACAAAAACGCAGAACTAAGCAAATTTTCTGTTTGTTGACATACACATTTTTCCAATGTTTTGTCAGTGTTGCTCGTAAACAGCGGCCACTGTGAACCGCGTTGTATGAAAAATTTTTAATAGTTCTAGTTACAACTAACAACAGGTTTTTATGTTAAATTTTTAACAACTTGTTGGTTCTGCACCTCATGAGTTTGTTGATATCGTATTTTTTAGGAGGAATTAGCATAAAATAATGGGATTGAAAATACTCATACTTATTATGCTGTCGACAGCGCTGGCCCAAGAATCAGGTGTGGACGACTCTGGCAGTGAGTACAATAAAGTTTATCTACCTTGTTTGTCATATTGCCTTGGAGTGCCGGTAAGGTGCATCCTTATTGGTCTAATGTCTAAGGTCAGAGGTCGAGCTAAGTCTGTCGGCCTATATTATATGTTAAAGAATTTACAAATGGATGTTAAAGTTCTCAGTTGATGATAAAAGTCTGTTGAAATAATGAAATCTTTACTTTCATGAAAGTAGTATCTCTCCATCTGTCTGAGGAAACAGTTAGAGGTATGAAAAAAAATATTGCTTTTTACGGATTCTAAGTAAGAGTGTTACAGTAGTAATTAACAGTGTTGCCAAATACCAGTTAACAATATTACTAAGGAACTTTTAAAACTTAACAATGTTAACAGCTAACTGGTTAATGGTCTAAGGAACTTTTACTGTTAACAAAGTTAACAATTGACCGGTTAATGGTCTACGGAACTTTTAAAACTTAACAATGTTAACAGTTGACCGGTTAATGGTCTACGGAACTTTTAACACTTAACAATGTTTACAGTTAACCATATTAACACCTAACAGCCTTAACACTTAACTGTATTAACATTTGACAATATTAACACTTGACAGTTTTAATATTTGACAATATTAGCACTTAACTGTATTAACATTTGACAATATTAACTATGATAACTATATAGTCATTGAACAACCAGTTTTTCAACTGTCACTGCTGCTGTCAATCAAGTGACAGAACTAGCCATCTAACCATGAGTCTCTTTGACAGATTGTGCAGGTGGCTGGTGTGTTAGGCAATTGATGATTAAGGGCTGGCTATAGGAGCTGTAGGCTGATGTTTCCGCATTTGGTTGGGTGATGTTCTTTCATGTAGCTGATAACAGACAGCTACAAAATAATTCGCCATTCAATAACAGTAAGGAAATGACAATGATGACAAAAATAAAACATTAGCTGTAGGGTTAAAGATTAAATAATCATCTTTATACATCAATCTCAATGTTTGTCTGTCCATCTGTCCAGTTATAGCGATCAAGTTTTAGTAATGAAAAATTCGCTGCTCACTGGATTTGGACTCAGGCATTTATCCAATACCTTACGATGTCCAACTGGCTATACTAAGGAATAAATTGATCATATACTTATTACATCTGCTAATCTTTAATGGCATTACGCTCAACACTGCAGCTAGCATTATGCATGAAACCATGTGTGAAGAAAAACGCTTAAAATCACATGGCCAACAAGATTATTGTAATCAATATAGATTTGTAGTAGGCACTGCATCCTGTACAGTATGAGTTACACAAAAATAAATATTGTACACAGAAATAAACACGATACACAGAAATAAACACAATACACAGAAATAAACACGATACACAGAAATAAACATAACTACAGTTTAAAAATTAGAATGGTAAATGTTGCATGGTTGATTAAAACTAAATTTTCTGTTGAAAAAATATTTTTATTACCCATGCAATGCCGGGCACTCACCTAGTTAGTTAATAAATGTCATCTCTACTAATGAGCAGACAATCCCTGATTGATCGCTGCGTAATCATATCAGCTATAAGCAACAATAGTACAAGATGTTTAGAAGTGTGTTGAACCCTTTGAGAGGGAGAGACTAGCTATAGAAGTACTGAAAGGCAACAGGTGGCACTTTGTAACAATGAATGCGAGCAAAGGCACTTGGCAGGTGAAACAAATAAGACGTGAACCCTATGCATGGTGCTGAATCCTCTCCATGAAAGGGATATGAAGGCATTACCCTCTTTAGAGATTCCACAGCTATTCTATATAATCAAGTTGAGTGATCAGTCTGGACGATATCAGTTATTCAATTGTTGGATCGTGGAGGTAATTGGTTGTGCTGGCGTGAGAATCTCAACAATCTTACATGAGACATTTTTCATAAAGGATGCGCTATGTGCTGCTATGGTCTAGTGGTTTAGAAGCCTGACATATGTAAACAAAGGGTTGAGGGTTCAATTCTCACAAGGGGCTGCCGGTGGCTCTAGGAATGACAACCAACCTTAAATTACTCTCCAGTTGTTGAGGTTCTCTTACCACTGGACTCAGACATGTCCAACCAAGATCCCGGAGCCATTGTTTGTGTAACAATATTCTAAAAAACAATGTTATGTCTTTTTTATGTTGTTTGTGTAACAATGGACATACACAGCCTCCGCTTGTAGTAAGCTAAGCAGTCATCAGACTCCATCTTCATCACAAAAGTTCTGCTCATGCAAAGGTGCAGAAGTTGTAATAAGTGGTAGTAGTACGGATCACGATAATACTAATAATGAATTGTGATTAGACAAAGTTGATAATGTAGAAATTGTAGGACTATTTTAGTTATAGCTAAATTAAACATACAAGCAGATGTTAGCTTGTGTATTAAATATTAGATAACGTCAATAACTGTACCAGATGCATCTTCTCTTTGCATTACTAGTACAAATATTACTAGTAATATGTATTACTAATACAAATATTACTAGTAATATGTATTACTAATACAAATATAATGAGATTAACAATAACAGTAATAAGAAAGATTAAAGCAACAGGCTATTAAGATTCTGCAGGAGAACTAGAAGGCTGTGGCTGACCTCTGTTAAAAGGCTGTTTCACACTATATCGCCGAATGTCTGCATTTTCCTTTCGGAGTTCATCGTCGATTATGTGAACCGATGGCATCGATGAAACAACACGCACACGTCAGGAAAGTTTGCAGCTGTCAAACTTTCCCGATCTTTCGCCGAGTGGCGACGAGAGCCTTTCAAATGTGAAACATTTAAGCGATAGTAATTAGGCGATCGCAGATAGCATGATTTATTTATTTCGGTTTATGACCATTGCTGCTGGACTAGTATTTGATTTCAATCACGGAAAAACAAAGAGGTCTCTTCGCAAAAATTTAAAAAGAAAAATGAGAGCACTACGTCACTGATGCAAACGGCATAGGTTTATGATAGTGGAACATCATTATCATCGATGATCACCAAAGTTTTGGGGGATCAACGCCGAGATACGGCGATATAGTGTGAACCGGCCTTTAGCAAGGTGCCTCCTGTGGAACTTAACACTAGAAACTGTAGGTAGAAGTCCTTGTAGTTAGTCCTGAAATCTACTGCAACTAGACAACCATGGTAAAGGCTTTGTTCTTGACTAAATGCCATCAATTCCAGTATTAGGCTGCCTTCAGAAGCTCATAAAAATAGAGATGGTAATCAAACTCCACTTTTAATGTTAGCTATAAATGTGCTCAGAACTAGTGCTTGGCAGGAGTACTTCTTGGCCAACGGGTTTAGACTCCGTCCCTCCCGTTAGAGTTTTTTGAGTATCGGGTAGCTAGCTGTGGTTGGCATGAGTACTTTTTGGCCAGCAGGTTTTTTTGGGTATCAGGTTTGTCGATACGGGTTTTATGTCTATAATTTTCAAACATCAGACATATTGTAAAATTTACAATGCAATTATAATTCTATTCAATTTATTTATTTATTATTTTTTAGTATTTTCTATTGACCGATATTCGTGCTCGCAGCCTTAACAGGCGGGTTGTTAAACAGTGCTTAGAGCGCAGGGCGCAATAGACTGTGTTTTTGGCCACTGTACTCAACGGATTCGTGTACCAAAACCCAAACTCGCAAGTCAAAACCTGAACCCGCAATATCGAAATGCTCAAAACTTTTATTACCCAAGACTCGAGAGAAGATAAACCCGCAAGTTCAACGAGTTTTATTACTCGTGTCCAGCACTACTCAGAACCTTTGTAAAGAGGTTGGTGCGATTCCTTGCCACATAATGATTTGGGCTGTCATACACCGACGAACATTATTCTGTATTTGAAAAGACTTAGTTCCATGAATGATCAGTCCAAGTTACCAAATCATGATTTGGGCTGTAATACACTGAGGAACATTATTCTGTATTTGAAAAGACTTAGTTCCATGAAAGATCAGTCCAAGTTACCAAAGGACTATAGACATCTCAACCTTGATGGCAAGTTAGTGCAGATATTTTTTGAGCAAAACAATACTTTCATGGCAGTGATAATCGCTAAAAGAAAACTACTAATATAAAATAAATGCTGATAATAAATAATAGACCATCAATATATCAAGTATATACTAATTATTATTATTGTGATTAACTATTTGATGTAATACACTTGATTTATATAATTCTACTAGTTTTGCATGCTTCTTTGCTATCTGTGGGTTCAGAAAAAAAAACTCGTCTTTTCATTGCCCCTATCGCTGACTTCTGTATGTATAATGAGCAGCGTAGCTTCTGTTCTAACATCACACTTTCCATTCGATGACAAAATAGCAAATGCTCCGTAGCATTTCAGCATTTGTTTAACATGCTTTGATGGGTTACAACTAGTGTGATTTGACTGTTGACATTGCAAACATCTCTAGCAAACCATTACAAATAGTTAAGACAAAGTTTTGTGTTTATTCATTGTTATCAGATTATAAGCGTGTCTTTGTTGATTTGAGAAAACAAGTATGAGTCAACTTAATACAATAACAGCATCCTTTAGTTTATATCATCAATGCTTTCTGGGTGGGCTTCCTGAGGGAGCTGGTAGAGTCCTCAGTCATGATATGTGGTCCCAATGGGTTTGATTTTTTCTGTAAATATACTAACTTACCGTAAATCCTTTCAAACTAGCTATGTCTGACACCAATTGAGTTCGCAAACACTGCGATGTAGTTTTTCCTATTATCACTTGTTTATTTTTGTTCAAATAGATATTATTTCAATTTTAATGAGGTAATTGTCCATTATAATTATTTGATGTTGTTTCACAACAAATTATTTTGAGATATATCATTCAATTCTTGATGTCGAAATACTGAAAGCAACAAAAAGCTATAAAAGCTACAAAAAAGCTATAAAGCTAAAAATTACTACATTGACTGACTGACCCACAACACGTATAGGGATGGCTGCTACATTAAGTGATGATTAGCCGGGTGCGCGTTTTTTTTTGGAAAACTACATAATAAAAACTCAACAAATGAAGTGAATCCGTTTCGACATTGATTTCATTGGTCAAAACTATCATATGTTAGAGCGAATCTTTTTATAAGAATGCATTGTGTTTTGTTTAATTCATTTTAGAACCCAACAAACAATGATAAATACTTTAAACAACTAGAGATGACATTAAAATAAATGCATTATTTACAGGTTTTTAAAAACTTAAATTATGTGTAAAGTTATAAAGTAATAATAATCAGTAAAAAGAGGTTTTTCAATTTTACTTTGGAGGTAAGTGAATAAAAGTGTAAGTATGGAATCGCGTAGGCTAAGAGAGAGTGATAAAAATACTCATCATAACTTACTCTAACTTACACTAGATATAATATAAATCAATATGATCAACATTATATTTGTATTATATATAGTATATTAGTATATTGTGGTATTATGTATTAGTATATAGTATATTATAGTATAATGATATATATTATATATTTATGCTTCTGAAATCATCTGATAAGAGCAGATCTCCATCTGCTTGAATCATATTTGTAGTGATCGACTAACAGCAAACTGCTCTTTATATTTGGTATCATATTAATATATATTTATTATTATTTTTGTTTCTTAAATTTCTACCAGCTTTTTTATTTTTGCTAAAAAACCTATGTTTTTAAAATTTGTAGACATCATATGTTGAAAACTGCTTTATCATGTTGAGACATGTATTTGCTCAAATTTACGTATTATGTAAAAAATATAAAAATAAAATATAAAAATATAAAAATCTTGCCCGTTAAGTTGATCATAAGTTGAGGTTTTATAAAAATCGTATCCTTTATATTAAAGTCTGTATCTTGGTCTTTACCCAATGCAGGTTCTTTCTATTCATTGGTCCCCTTGGTAATTATCAAGAATATACTGTGGCTTGACATAGCCTCTGATCTTATCTATTGATGTAGCGGCAGCGGTGAGTGAGGAGGCTGCTAGTCAGCGCCATGTACAGCCTCAAGTATGGTAACTCTAGCTCGTGTTTCTACCTTAACAATAATTGTAGGGGTGGTCGAGTGGTTGATAGGGGACGCCATGGTATACCGAGTCCAACAGCTTGCTTGTTCTGGTGTTACTTACAGGTAAGTTCTTTCCTGTACATACTGTCTTTGCTTTTGTATACTGGGAGATGATTAAATTAGTACATGTATGTTTGGTTACATCTAGTGTACATAGTGTACATACACAATAACACTTCACCTCGGTCAGGAGGACAAATGATGGTTTCCATGGCTAGATATTGTACCCAAAGATCATTAATGAAGGTGCATCAATGTTGATTTAGTTTCACAGATTCATAAACTGTAAAATATTCTATTTGTATAAAAAAATTAAATTGCTATTTACTTATGGCAAGCTAGTCAATTAGTCTTTGAGTGGCGAACTAGAGCTTGTTACGTCCGCAAGAGGGATGCCTTTTCTTAAAACTAAGCAAATTGAAGCACATGTTTTGCATGGCTTCTTGTTTGTCGCAGCTCTAAATGTATTATTTTAATTTCTTTGTTTTATTGTCCTAAAGACTTGCTATTACTCTGTCATAGATTGCTACAGGATTTATCTGAAGCTTCGCATCATCAAAACATATCAGCAACTTTACCTTGATCCTCTCTAGCCAAAAAATAGCTATCTCTTTCATAAAATATAATTTGAATGTTATTACGGTGGATGTTTGATATGAACAACATCGCAAGCATAGCTGTGTTACCATGATAATTTGTTACACAAGAACTCCTGCACCACCAAACACAACCTATCCATCATTTTTTTTGGTGTCAACAAATCGTTTGTACATGCACTCGTTTTAGAAAAAGTCGCCATATTTGCAGAAAACGATAGTTTTTCTTTTATTTAATAGTACTTTTTAGTGTTGTTTTGATACTATAATAAAAAAATTGCGAACAAAAGCATCGGGTTCAAAAATTCATTGCAACAGGTTCGTGTTTTAACGATAAAATTGTCTATAAAGATGGCTGACAACGATAAAATGACGTCACGAAAAAACGAAGGATATTATTATTGGTCGTTGTCTGTCTGTACGCTTTTGCTGTCACAAATCAATCTTTAATCTCTAATTGGGGTAATTGTTCTGAGGCTTTCAAAGGAGCTGATTAGCTCGGCTGGTTAGACTGCCAGTCTAATAAAGTAAAGGTCAATGGTTTGAGTTTCTTATTGGCCATCATTTTAGTCATCTCAATAAATGCATATAACGAATTTTGTGACTGCGTGGAAGTTTAAACCAACTGCTATCGTAACACAAAAATAAAACGTTTTTGACATCTATACTGCGTGCGCTTAATCATTTCTAACAATTTAACGTTGATGGAAAAATTATCTTTTGTTAATGCGAAATCTGTGAGTCCACTGAAATGAATCTCAAATGGAGCTGGTTTCAAATAGAAGGAATTACAATTGAAATTGTAATCTCCCCAATGAGGGCCATTCATTTCAATGAATCAAAGATATACTACATAAATTATTTATCATTTGTCAATAGTAAAAGCTTATGAACAGAGAGAGCTATAGCTATCATCTAAAATGACCAATAAAATGGCAATAAAAAATACTTGCAATGATCAATTCTATTTTAATTCAACTTGTTTTATATTACAGCTCAGAAGTGTTAGGAATTATCCTCTTTTTAGATAAGAAGCATCTCACATAATTAGACAGCCCACAAGTGTAGTGTTATACACATCAACAAAAATTATATTGGTCATTTTGTTTTACGCTGCTCCAAGCTGGTATCCCTTTGTATCGAAAACTGGTAAAGAAAAATTAGAAGGCTTTTAAAAATTATGCTTTAGGGTTATGCTACCTGTTATTAGCTATTTGCTGTTTAAAATACTGAAATTGTCTCTCCAAACTGCCTGACCTGACCATTCATTGCACTTCTACTTGACACCTTAAACCAGACACCGACACCTTGCCAATCTACTTTATATAGAACAGTGTTATGCAAAAAAGCTTTTTCTTTCAATACACATAATCTACTTTGCTGTTTTTGTTTTTGTTTTTATTTGGTCTTATTGACTCTAAATGTATATAAAGGTAATATCTATTTATAATTCAACAACCAACAATGCAACTCCAGCTTTCCACTCATGAAACTCAATCAATAGGAATCAGGATTCTTGCTAAGGGGTGGTAGGGGTGGTAGGGCAGTGGGGAGCAGCCTATACTCAATCTAATGTGATCAAACAGAGCTACTGTGTTATCAGATGACAACATGACACAGGACTGTGTTATAGCTCAGAGCTGATATTATCTACGAAGTCTATAGAGGCTTAGGTCTTGAGTGATTCCAATGTTTAACACACCTTTGAAATTATATTAGCCTTTGTAGCGTGTGAGAATAATATGATATTGTGATTGATTGGATGCATCAAATTCTCATCTCCAGTGTTGAAGTAATGTGCATTATGGGTAATATTATGCTGATCAATGAGTCATGACCTGTACAAATGCACAGGCAGGAAGCTATTCAGATGGCTATAGCATGTAGAGTATCTTTTTTCATTTTTATTTATTATTTTTAATATTTTAGTCATATTTTAACTTTTTTTGTTATTGTTATAATAATTTTTACTGTAGCTGTTCTATCATAATTGTTATTTAATAAGCAGTATTTAGAAATAACATTGCGATCAACTGCTGTCAACACGTTAACATTGGAGTCGTTTTTCACCAAATATATGTCTACTATGAAAAGATTTTAATAAGAGGATACCATAGTGTCATAGTAAATATTTACATAAGAGCTACACAAATCACTAATGCACATACTGGCTCAAAGGATTATGGGTATTTATGTTGTATAAGTTTGTCGTTGTTAGAGGCAAGTTTATCAGTAAACACGCCTCTAGCCTGTGTACCAAGGACTTGTCAAAATTAGACTAGTAAGAATACTATGTGACCTATCCAAAATGCTACATACATCTCATAGTTTTGCACACTACATATCTCAAAGTTTTGTTTTACACCATCATCGTTATACAAGGAGAGACGACTACTTACTTTTCCACCTTACTGACAGGCTTAATAAAACCACTGCTACTACATTCAATTTGCTGCTGAAATACATGAGAGTTATTCAGAAAGTACTTTTTTTAAAGTCAAACTCGATGTCACTTTTTTAATTTTGTTTAAATTTTCTTAGAATATAAAAATGTGCCTTTAAGAGATGTTGTTGTCACCATATATACATGTATATATATAAGTCTGAGGGTTTGTCTTTTTGCTAAACTCTATGTCTTGCTATAGCAATTGAATCTAGCAATGGAAAATATGCGCGGTACTGGGTTTGATCTCAGGACCTCCAGATTTAGAGGCGGTGAACTTATCCATTAAGCTACATGGAATACAATGGGTTTGTTGGGCAAATAGTCATTACATTGGTTATGATACGCTTAAAGTGCTTGCTCGGGATTATCAATTAGCTCTGTGAACTGTTACATGTAACGGTTGTTAAGCTGGCTTGAAGCGGGGTGTTGTTGTAAAGATTTTAGTAAAGTGCAACGCAGGGTATTCAGCTAGTCTTAACTATAATAAGAGCTGTGCCCATTTATTCGTCAGAAGTCAGAGTTAGAAGTTGGGAAAAAAGGTTGCTTTGTACAGAATTCGAACTCGTAAACATATAACAATAATGGTTTTGTATAGTGCTCATCGGCCTAAAAAGAACTTTCGCTGTTTTAGAAAGCTTGAGTAGTGCTTGTAGCTTGAAATGAAATAAATTTTTGTATGAAGTCGATAGAAGGTCAGTTACTAGTATATTCCTGTTACATCATGTTATAACAGAGTGGAGTATTCAACGGTTAAATCTTGTTTAGCAAGCTCATCCCAGCATGCCCGGTGTTTGTTATTGTTAATATATCTCACTGGATTAACTCAAAAGGTTTTGACACAATAAAAGATTTCAAGTTAATTGAAATTTATATTTATAATCACTGCTAGATTTTGTGATCAGGTACGGCTCATTGTGTTCTTTCCTTGTCTTTTCTTAAAGTTTGTTTCAAAGAATGTGGAACAATAGAGGTATTAATTGCATCGGTGTTTATTCTGCTGTTGTCAACTCACTCAGAGCATTGCGTCCATCACGTCCTGCAAACATATCATTAGCTTAGTGTATCTGTTTATATCAGAATGCGGTATTCAGAATAGAATGAATACATTCCATTGACTTTCATCAGAGATTGTCCGATAAAACAAAAATTAGCCTAATCATTTATTTGGTTTATCTCCCCTGGCATCATCTTAGCTAGGTTATTCTATTGCAGTTATGCGGCTACTAAGTTGCTTTGCATATCAGCTGTTTGGTCTAATATTACATCTGTAAAGGCTGTTGATTGGCTTGATCAGGCTCAAGTAGTCCAATCAAATGAGTCAATATTGAAAAAAAGCCAATGTGTAAATTTGAACTAACAGTAGCTGCAGACGGGGCAGAAATTGATCTAAAAACTTTGTTAATAGGTTAATACAAAATAGGTGCATAGCGCTTGAAGCAGAATGAGGAGGCAACTTCAGGTCAATGTGAATAACATCCTATGAGTTGGAAAGCTTTCGCTAAAATTAGCCAAATAGTGTTTAATATAGTTTTAACAATCATATTTTGGTGTAAATCTTTTAAGAGTTACAGTGAACCTTTTAAGCAGCTCACAAAAGGTGGTGGAGTTTACGGGACTCTGGCTGAGGGTCATGGAGCCATAAAGCCAAACAATCGTACAGTTTTAGTGAACCAATTGACTGTTAGAGAGAGAACAAGGCATACATGAATATGAATAGTTCTATACAAGATTAAGTAGATGGAGTGGAGTACCGTACTTTTTTGGACTATAAACCGCACCCCTATATAAGCCGCATCTGCTTTATTTAACAAAAAACGATAATACAACATTATATAGGCCGCACCTTTGTATAGGCCGCAGGACTCAAGACGGTGCTTTTTAACGCGGCAGCAACTTTGCTGTTTAAAGTGGAACAGTGTCTAACGGCACTATTTCATATTAACCGACGCTTTTTAACCAGTGTCTAGCATTAACATAACATTAACATAGTATTAACACATTAACATGGTATTAATACACTAACATGATATCAGCACATTTAACAATTAATTAACCTGGTATTAACACATTAACATGGTATTAACACATTAACATGGTATTAACACATTAATATTAACATGCTATTAAATTGTAACATGGTATCAACGCATTAACATTGTATTAACACATTGTTTTTTGTAAACATGACCTAACAAAACCTTTCAAGTTTGAATACTAAAGTCCGAAATGATGGAAGACAAAATAGAGGTGGTGGAACAACATTTTTAACGCATTCATGTTGAATGGTTTTACGTAATCTACATGATGGTAGTCTAATAGTTCAACTACATTGAAAAACTTGATTACATTTTGGTGAATTTCTTAGCAGCTTGTTTTGAATAACACATCAAAAGCAGTTGCTGTAACATCACATACCTCCATTTTATCTCATATGTTAATAATATCTCTTTGCACTGGTAGGCGTAATAAGAAAACAGCTTTGATCAACTGATTCCCTCGTCTCTTGTTCTTTCACACCTGCGGTGAGAGTCACTATTATTCCAGTAGCAATCGTAGTGACCGCTACATAAGATGAACTACTTGGTGAAATAGTATCTTTACGCACTGCGCTTTTAATTTTTACCATTTTCTAGTTTCTTGTGCGCGATTACATCATCTATGGTAACATTGGCAATTTGATTTATGAGGCTATTTGTCACTAGCATGAATAATTGTATTGAGAAGAGAAGGCTATGCTGCCTTCTTGGTCACAAACAGAATTTCATAATAACTGACTTATAATTTCTTAAAATTTTTAAAAGTGTTTAATAGCATGATTAGCCAATGAGATGCGAGCCAAAACATTTCGAACAAATACCGACATGGCGGACATTGCACTGACGCCATTGGTAGAATGTACTAAACACATTTGTGTGGCCATGGCTTGAATCGGTTTATGTGAGCCAATCATCTTGCGGGTGTGTTAGTGATGAACCAATCAGCTTCCGTCTGTTTAAGTAATTAGCCAATCGTGGTAAGCTTGGGTGTGTGATGGCTTAACAGAGCCTACTGCGCTTACAATCTTGACTATACATTCCATGCTGGATGTATTTCCTTTATGTTGTATTTAGGTTCACCTGTAATGAGCCGAATAACGCTATAAAGATTGGCAGGGGAATGAACTGGGGAGTTATGACGAATCTAACTTCTCCACTTGAAGGAGAGCAATGTAAATACAGCATTGATGATTGCTATGTACATCAAACTAACAACTCGTTTCTTGATGTGAGTTGTCTTTCCTTGCTACATCCTCAGACAATTGCTTTTTGTTTGCATACTTATTTACGTACCCTCAGTGACTTGTATATTTGTCACCATATGTATGAATCCATCTAAGTTGCGTGATAACTGATGCTCGGTCAGATTTTACCATGTTACTCAAAAAAGCTTTCGATTATCGTTTAATTGGCACTCTCCTGGACGACGGCTCATCTTCGGGCTGGTATATGTTCAGATTTCATATGGTTATCTTATTTATTACAATCGCCAACACTTCCATATTTTCACTTGTCATTTTTCAGATTCTCTGTGCGTCTTTTTCCAAGATGCATCTCTTCTCAGGATGCATCTTTTCGCATGGAAAGCATTTTTCATTGACTGTTAATAAATTTTCATACAGCGATGGTATAGCGACATTTGGGTGTGCCAGTGTCAATGTGCTATGCTAAGCTGACAAGCAGATCATATTTTCATAGTAGAGCGATGGTGGTGCGTTGCCTTATACCAAGGCATATGTCTGCATATGACGCAAAAGGAAAGCAAGACCTATGTTTTCGCACAAATATGACGCCCTTGATCGCCAAGGTCATTTTTATGGCACAAAGACGTCGCGTGGGTGTTTCGCTTCCAAACAGCGACACTGAATCACGGCAGAATGAAAGTGACACGGATTTTTCCATGTTGGCATTACATCACCATATGGGGCGTGTCACTACACTATCGCTGTATGGAAACTTTCTGGAGATCCGACAAACAGTTTTTGATGCCTATATATGTTCGTAAACATGGACTTATTTTTTACTTGCTATTTTTAACGATAAACGGTGAGCAGTATACCGGTAGAAGCCATTGTGGTATGTCTGAGAAGGCCCATTATAATCATTCTGTACTATATATCAATCAATTTTAGACTTTAATCGGTAATTGTGAAGACAAGAATACCTGTACATTCTACATACCTGTGGAGGTATTGCCTGAATGCGGCTACCAACAGAGCAACTATGCATTTCTACTAATTAACTGTGCAGGCAAGTCCACTGTGTGAAATCATTTTCCGGCATGCTAGTCGACCCATGACATGCTAATCGACCCAAGACATGCTAGTCGACCAATATCTCATAACTATATTATATATTACTTTATTAGCAATAATTCTATTTCAAAGTGAAATATTTCCTAAGTTATGCCATACAAGAATCGTAAAATAAAAAAGGCAACAATTAGCCACTAAAATCCAATAAATGGTTTGATAAATTGTGTTTAAAATACCTTTCTCTGCTAAGAGAATGGATATTAGGTAAAAGATTGTTAAAGCAGCTAGCAATGATATTTTTAAAATAGCTAATTGTTAGATGTATGCAACCTTTTCATATCACAGTTGAAATGAGTTGAATACTTGCAACTGTCATGTAAATAATGAGGACACAAACGATGAAAGATCTTAAAGCCTATAATCGACGTACAATAAACCTTTAGCATAGGAGGAATAAGAAAATGCAGATTTGGAAAGATCACTCGTTTGAACTCAGGGAGCTCTTTTAACAGCTGGAAATATGTGGCTGTGAATTTGCATTTTGTTGCTTATTACTTAAAAATATTAATTATTTTGTAGTATTTCAGTAATGACCCTAGTGTTCACTTCCATTTGAAGCGCTATTCAACCTATATCTAACACTCAGCTTGGATGGTAATCGTCTTCTTGGCTTGAAATTAGCATTACACATTTCATACATCAAGAGGAGGCAACTCTTTACTTGTAATACCGTTATCCAAATAATCATTGTTCGAATATGTTAACTCTGGATTATATTTAATGTTCCAACTTCTTTGAATAATACATGTTAGCTGATCTGAAGGTGGATGTCAATCATAACTAAGGGTCTCTCTCCTTGTAGTTGCACAAAATGTCTTGACTCTGTGAAAAGTACAATGTTATGTCTTTTCAATTATGCATGTTGATTCCAATTTATTCTGTACACATCTATTTATATGTTTGTCTTGGCTTTAGTAACCTTAGTATTTGTTGGTAACACAGTTATCTTTCAACTTACCTGTGAGCAACCTTTTAAATGCCTGTATTACAGCGGGCATGGCTGTTGGCGGAGAACTGCCAGAGAATCTGCCATCCGGTATAGTGGCTGTAAATGTATCTGGGGTGTCTAACAATGGTGCTTTTACTAACTCACTCAATTCTAACTTCACCACCTCTAGCCATGCAAAGTCCATCGGCTCAACTCACGCGAATGGCCTCGATAGTCTCACTATAACTACGACCCCTAAACCTCCGACTTTGAGCGTTACTGCTGGTCCACAGGCCCCTACTGTGTTTCCTAAGAGTTCTACTAGAGGTAGGCAATCACTACTTGAATGCACAGTAAAGTGATGGCAAAAAATTAGCGGTGTACGACGATTTTTGTATAAATTATCCAATTTCAAATGCATGTCAAAGTTAATGGAAGAAAACTTACAGGATCAAAACCTGCTCATAGCAAAGTATTTTTTAAATACTTGGAATAGTTTTTAAAATATGTATTAATTTTACTAAAACTGTTTTTTTCCAATAATTTTTAGTTGTTTAGAAATTAAACTAATAGTTGTACTGGTATTGGTGAAAATTAACATCTTATTCTCTTCAATCACAAAGAGCCTATTTCCTGCCTAAGTATCATCTTACCTACATACTGTGTACGACTTACAGCTGAATGGACATTTAGTGTGCCAACACATCGACAACCTACTTACTGTTGTTGTGTGCTGATAAGCGTTTCTTCTCAAAGTAATGTCTTGTAGCTTGTGTTCTTAAACTTCTGCTAATCTGCTAAATGTGTTGTTTGGTGTTTTTAGTGATATACAAGAAGATGGCTGTTTTGCCCATATTGTTTTGCTACATTATGTATGACTAAAAGGATATTGTCACCCTACCATTTGGTTAAATGTTTTTATACATAGGCTATATTATCTATACTATATAACAAGTTATAGTTGGGTAAAGTACATGTAGCGACAATCTATGACAGTTTATCGTTTCTGCGTCAGACAGATGTTGGTAGTATTGGAACAGTTATGTTTGAGTAACTAGCAGCCTTAGAAATACCAACTGCCGTGTCTGTTCTCGCACCTTATTTAAGGCTTGTTATCAAATAGTGACCCCAACACATAATAATTGTTCTCGGATTTCAAACAAGGTATAAACCAAGTTAAACAGAAGATCTCCATATGTCTAGTTTAAATCTGGCTTTGTTAGACATTTAATTTTCGTTTTTGTACTTTTTCATATGACTAATAGCTACTTTATAAGGTGAAAGATGAGTCACACTCACTTTCATTCTTAGTTATCTTTTATGCTTTAGATCCGAATCAAGAATCAGTCACTTCAATTCCTGGATTGACGTCACCTACCAAAGTTTATCCTGAGAGAGATCCTTTGAGTATGTTATTTAACGAAGAAAAGTTCTCTTCTTTTGACTAGCAATGAAGATCCTTGATATCCTGATAATATACTAGTATACTAGCAATGAATATCCTTGGTATCCTGATAACATACTAGTATGCTAGCAATGAATATCTATGGTATCCTGATAACATACTAGTATACTAGCAATGAAGATCCTTGGTATCCTGATAACATACTAGTATACTAGCAATGAATATCTATGGTATCCTGATAACATACTAGTATACTAGCAATGAATATCCTTGGTATCCTGATAACATACTAGTATACTAGCCATGAAGATCTATGGTATCCTGATAACATACTAGTATACTAGCAATTACATCCTTGGTATCCTGATAACATACTAGTATACTAGCCATGAAGATCTATGGTATCCTGATAACATACTAGTATACTAGCCGTGAAGATCTATGGTATCCTGATAACATACTAGTATACTAGCAATGAAGATCCTTGGTATCCTGATAACATACTAGTATACTAGCAATTACATCCTTGGTATCCTGATAACATACTAGTATACTAGCAATTACTTCCTTAGTATCCTGATAACATACTAGTATACTAGCAACGCAGATCCTTGGTATCCTGATAACATACTAGTATACTAGCAATGAAGATCCTTGGTATTCTGATAATATACTAGTATACTAGCAATGAATATCCTTGGTATCCTGATAACATACTAGTATACTAGCCATGAAGATCTATGGTAAAAGTATGACTACTTTGAAAACAGCACTAATCAAGAATATCTCAGCATGTTATTTAAAACTTTCATTGTTTCCGAATACAGAATGTAATGTTCGTGCTGTGGTTGCATTGTTACTCACAATGTGCTGTACTTCTGCTGTAATGGTTTGATCTTTCGTAGTCTTCAGCGTTTACCTTTAGCAAACTGGCATACTGTATGACAAACAGCTCGCTAGAATGTGTAGTTGTCTGACCTTGGTTCAGTGTTTTTTAGCCCATTGGCCATCAGCTGTTGAGAAGCTAGTTAAACTCTTTATTTTTTAGTTTACTGATATGTTGTGTGAGGGCTGGCAGTTCATTTTTCTGTAATAAATGGCTGTATAGAAAGGTATTGGCATGTATTGGCATAGTAAATATAGAAAACCAAGTTGCTTCTAACTTTATCCAAAATCGGGAAAACTTGATCTCGAGTCAGTGTTTTTTTGTAGATGACACGATTATGTACAAAGTACAAGCGGCGTACTGCAGTGGCAAGCCTCAGCTTTTTGTCTGCGACAAACCTGATCATGTCATATGGGTAGGAAAAGGACTGATCTGGGGTGCCAAGAGGCAGCCATTCAATGTCAGCGATACGTGTTTCCCACGAGAGGGCGACTGTAAATATTATGAAAAAGAAAACCTATTTTTAGAGGTGAGTAAAGATGCTGTCCAAGTTGTTGGCTCGTTTAATAAACTGAACCCTTTCCAATACGAGAAGACAGAATACAAAATTCAACATATTTTAGCGATTTTCAGAAACCTTTTATTGTATCAAGTATTGTATCAAGCCTGAGTTTTTCAAGTACACTTGGAAATTGAGTAAGGCTTTTATCTTGAGTCCTGTTGACATTTTTCAGGGTCGTTTATGACGTTAAACTAGCTTTTTATTGTATTTTCCATTGTACCCAGGCTAATAGGTGTAGGTACCCGGGCTAGTTCTTTAGTTGTGGTGAACATGATCTGTCGATTAACAACTCTGGTACCATAACAAATTGTGGACAAATTATCTAACCAGTTTCGTGAATACCTCTACATATTATCAAACTATGTATTATTAGCTAATCAAACTATCACAGATCAGCGTCACTTCTCGCTGCCAGTAGAAATTGCTACCTGTAAAACGAAAAAATCAAAATTTTCCGGAAGAACCAGGCATTTTCCCCTCATGCATAATCCGAGAAAGCAGAAGTTTTTTGAAATTTATCATTATGGCTGCCAAGGCTATATGGACCTTAATATTAATAGCTTCATTTTTGCTACAAGATTGCCCGAGTTGTTAGGAATGGGTGGTATGACAGAGGCCTCCATCCTCTCCTCTCTCAAGCGCTGAATCAATAAATAGCACGCCAGATAAGGCGTGACCATTTTCTACCATTTTAAGTCTACTCTAATATATAGATATATCGGTCTGAGCTCAAATATTAAATCTAGGTCAAGGCTAGCACAGTATTGTAAATCTAGGTCAAAGCTAGGCTAATTTTGCAAAGCTAGGTCAAAGCTAGTAGAGTATTGTAAATCTAGGTCAAAGCAAGTACAGTATTGCAAACCAAAGTCAAAGCTAGTACATTATTGTAAATCTAGGTCAAAGGTCATATATTAAACCTAAGCCAATGCTAATATCACTATCTCGCTATATCGTTGAACTAGCTATAGGTTTTCAGTAAGTTTTCAGTTGAACTATAAGAATAGTTTTCATATTTACTGTCTTTTGAAGACCCCCTTTGGTTTACCCCGTGTTTCATAACTTTTCCCTCCTGTGTCTGTGCTTGTTCTATAATTATTATTATTATTAATTTATTATTATTATTGTGCATTGTGTATTTTGTTAGACTATTCAGAATAGATGTAACTATCAACCCTACTGCTGGTTCACAGTGCCAAAGTTTGAGCTCCCAGGATGCAATAAAACTAATGACTGGGTGTTTTTGCTCTTTCAATGTGGAGGTAAGATTGTCTGATGCTTTTTAATGTGGATGTAAGATTGTCTGATGGTTTTTAATGTGGATGTAAGATTGTCTGATGGTTTTTGATGTAGAGGTAAGATTGTCTGGCGCTTTTTAATATGGAGGTAAGATTGTCCAATGCTTTTTAATATGAAGGTAAGATTATCCGATGCTTTTCAATGTGGAGGTAAGATTGTCTGATGCTTTCTAATGTGGAGTAATTTGCTGGACTTATCTTTTTAGTAAAAATGACCTCCACCTTTTATAGCAAGTAATGTGTTGGATTTGACACTGTTAAATTGTTGTTTTATGGTTTGTATCCATCTTATTTCGTACTGTTGCCCAACAATACTTGTGTGCTTTGAAGGGCCATAGAAATGCAGATTGCTGCTAGCTGTCAATAAATCTAAAATCTGTCAAATGAGTTCTGTATTAGTTTGATTCAGTTGTAACTCACAGCGAGGATAGTTTAAGTTGCAAATAGTTGTCATATTAGACTTGCTGAACCCTATATGTTAGCGCTTGTGAAATGTCACATGTCACACTTGACATTTCACATGTCGCACTTGACATGTCTATGTTGTTTGACAGTTACTATGAATTGGCGACCGCCATTGTTAGAAATGCCATCACCAGATTACTTCACTACTCCATCACTTCCGGACACCACATCAGCTACAATCGCAAATTCTAAGGCGACTACAGGTCCTCCAAATGACAACTTGTCGACTCAAAGAGCCGCTTCATCGACTGCCGTATCTTCGGCTTCAGCTGAAACTAATTTACCGACTATCAGTACAGGTTTATCTTCCGGAACTGCAGCGACACCAACTAGTAGCACATCTTCTGCAGGGACTGCAACTCCTTTAACAGGTAGTCGTGCTCCATCTGGAGAAAGTACAGTATCGCTTACAGAGACTGCAGCCTCTTCTAGTATAAGTATAACTATACTAACTGGAGCTGCTGCACCAACCACCGGAAGTACAGATATCAGTACAAGAGACAACACTCTACTACCTGTTCTTACAACGTTGTCAACAGGAAGTCAAGTTTCTGGAACTGGTCCAAGCACAACTGTAACAAAAAATGTAACTGATTCTCCAACAGAAAAAGCAACCGGAGAGACCGCTCCTGATAGTAGTTCTACAATAATAACAACCATGACTGCATCGTCAAATTCAAGCGTTTCTCAACCGCGTTCATCTTCACCCGCGCAAACACCTTCAAGTGCTGCCACTGCTCTCAGCTCTTCTTTCACAACACTGTCAACTTATTCCTATCCCAACCGAACTGTTTCTACTGTAGTGGTCGGTGCTAGCCAGGGATCAACAACTCCTGTTTCCCGAGTGGCTTCCGGCACTACGGCTATTTCTCATTCTTCTATCATTACAACAGCTAATGTCACCCAGATAACTACAATTGGGTCAGACGTCAGCACACTTTCTAGTGAAACTAGTACACTTACTGCACTAACCCCTTCTATAGATGATCAGTCAACAGTACCTCATAGCAATCCGATAGCTAGCAGCGAACAAACCACAATCTCAGTTAGCACAAGTTTATCAACAGTTTCAGGAATTAGCAGCACAACATCACCTGGCAGTGGTGGCTCTGTGACACCTGACAGTAGCAGTCCTACATTACCTGACAGTAGTAGTCCTACATCAACTGACAGTAGTGTACCAGCATCACCTGACAGTAGTATCCCTACATCACCTGACAGTAGCAATACTGTGACACCTGACAGTAACAGCCCTGTGACACCTGACAATAATGGTTCTACATTACCTGACAGTAGTGGTCCTACATCACCTGACAGTAGTGTACCAGCATCACCTGACAGTAGTGTTCCTACATTACCTGACAGTAGCAATCCTGTGACACCTGACAGTAGTAATCCTGTGGCACCTGATAGTAGCAGCCCTGTGACACCTGACAGTAGTGGTTCTACATTATCTGACAGTGTATCTACTTTGTCTGACAGTAGCGTAATCGTATCATCTGGCACTAGCAGCACTATGTTACCAAACACTAGTAGAACTATATCACCTGTCAGTAATGGCCTGACATCTCCTAGCAGCAGCGGTATTACATCTCTTGGCAGCAGCGGTATTACATCTCCTGGCAGCAGCGGTGCTAACCCAGTGTCCCCTGATAGTAGCACCACTAGGTCCCCGGGTAGCAGTAACACTCTGTCATCCAGTAGTAGTGGCAGTGTGTCACCTGACGTCAGCAGTGTGTCCATGGATAGTAGTAACACTGTGTCACTTGACAGCAGTGGTGGTTCGTCACCTGGTAGTAACACTATTACATCTCCTAGCGTTAGTTCTAGAACAGATCTAACAACACGGCTTGGCCAAAGCCCATCGTTTAGCACCGCTAGTTCAAATAGACCACTGTCTACGGTGGGAAACAATGACTCAACCGCTAGTCAACAGTCAGATGGGACTAGCAACCGTCCTACCGGAGCTGTCAATCCATCTACGAGTCTGTCCAGCAATAATACCGGTTCTACGATAGCTGTAGTTACATCTACCATTCCATCAACTCTGCTCTCAACTGACTCAACCGTATCAGAAAGTACAGCTGCTGGATCTGTCACAACTAATATAACTGTCACACCATCCAGCTCTGCCTCTCAGTCATTCACTTCTGGTGGAGGCCAGTCATCTATCACAGGAGTTGGAACAACCTCTCCCATTCAGACCGATTCAACTATACTCCCCTCTGGTAGGCACCTGTTCTCTTGTGTCATGTGGCTGGTTTGTTTCTGTTAAATATAGAAAGTTAACCTGTCTCGAAATTTACTTCATATGTAGCAAATGTTGTATGTTGGAGCAAGTGTTCTTATAATAATACATAGTAATTTGTATAATTTGTTCCACAGAACAGCAACAAATACTTCAATATTTATTAATAAATCGCACTTTGGCGTTGTGTATGTATGTCTGTGTTTGCGTGAACGCTATGCATTTAAACTTTTTAAGGCTGCTTTTATACAAATTTAACACGCTCCTTGTCTTCCATCAGGTTGGTTAAAATATTAGGTTTCAAAACTCTGTCTGGTTTCTGATAACCAGTTTCTTAAACAGCCACCTTTGGGCTTTCTGATTAAAATGTAAGAAATCCCGTGATAGCCAAGCTTTTTGCTAGTAAACTATATATAACTGTAAAAAAATTTTTATTGAAAACTATAAACAACTGAATATAAAAACCTAAATTATATGTAAAAATTGAATAACCGTAATTTTTTTATTCGGTATTATTTTTATGGTTTCCATTTTATTTTAACAATTTTTTTTCCTTAAAAATCATTTTGACATACTGTGTTGGAAATCACTTTGTATGTTCAAACCAGTATATGCTCAAATTTATTATAGTATATTAATGAATTTGTAAGCAGAGGTGATCATAAGGAGAGGTTTGATTGCCTTTGTGCTGCTGTCAGGTGTAAACTATCAGGTGTGATTGTTATCAAAAGTAAATACATGTAACTCTATACTGATGAAAATTAGGACCTGAATCTCCACCCAACGAGCTGCATGAATTTCCATTATAACTGCCCTTTTCTCTCAACCGCTGCAAATCTATACTGTATATATTTTGGCTCATTTGTCCGTGGGTATTTCCTCTATTGAAACTGACTTTTAATTAAACAATCTGTCTGAACATTTGTATTTAGTTTTCTTTGCTACTTATTTCAGGTTGTTGGTCAAAATAATTTGGGGTTACCACCCCTAAGGGGCGTTGGACCGAAAAAATATCTTTGGGAATAAAAATGACGCTAAATATGATTTCGTAATAGTAGGGGCTGCCTAGAATAGACGGAAAATATAATGATCCACATTTTCGCTGAACAAAAATAAAAGAATGGAATGAAAAATAAAAATTAAAAATTGAGGTTGTATTTTTCTTTTGGGTATATCTGCTTATACAACTACAAACAAGCTTCTACTTTATATATATATAGCATCAAATTTCTTTTGATCGAGTTTCTCCTTGACAGCCAATAAAATTGATCGATAATAAACTTTTTCTAAGCAACTAGCTAGTGTTTATTATTGTACTAGTGATAAGTACTTCATGTTATTGTTGTAGTTGGAGCGACGGCAGCTCTTACGGTAGATCTTCCCATGTGGGTCTACGTTCTCTTTGCCGTCTTCGGTCTTACGGTATTTCTGCTGATAGTAGCTCTACTCTTCATATGCTATTGGAAGTAAGTCTATGTACTAATTCTCTTTCAGGTTTCTACTTATTTACGTCATTTTGGTCCAAAATTATAATCTGTTATACTTATAAAGCTTCAGTATTAAACACTAATAGTTGCTTTTACAGGAAATAAAATTGAGGTGTATAGTTGCGTTATTAGGAATGTTAACACGCGTTGGCAGTCCTATAGCACCTGTACAACATGTCAATGCGTTGGCAGTCCTACAGCACCTGTATGACATGACAATGCATTAGCAGTCCCACAGCACCTGTACCACTTGTCCATGCATTAGCAGTTTTACAGCATCTGCACAACTTGTTAATGCATTGGCAGCCCTACAGCACCTGTATGTACAACTTGTCAATGCATTGGCAGTTGTGCAACACCTGTACAACACCTGTACAACTTGTCAACGCATTGGCAGTCTTAAAGCACCTGTACAACTTGTCAATGCGATGGCAGTTCTACAGCACTTACACAACTCATCGATGCATTGGCAGCCCTTCAGCACCTGTATAGGTAACTCGCTATTGGATTAGCAGCTCTACAGCACCTGTACAATTTTCTAATGCATTGACAGTTTTGTCGTTTGCTGTTCTCTTGCCATTAGTTATTTGAATTTTTTTCTAAACCAAAAATATCAAACCAACTGTTTTGTAACCTCCAATAGATGTGTCATAAAAATTCAGTTTTTTCTTTAAAACTGCATACTTCATGTTGTATAAAGTCATCTTGTTTTTTGTTTGAATAGCCAGAGATTCTTATTTAGTTGTAATAATTATCATACTGGCTTTCTAATATTGATATTCGGAGTTGTCATTACTGCATGAATATGAACAAAGGATAAAGAAGGAAGGGGTACTGGCTCTGCGCAGGTTTAGAAGGGGTAATAGAACTACCTCAACCAGGCGCAGAGAGAGGCAAGTTGTGAATATTGTTTAAAGGCTTTTGACAAAGCTTTGCGTGTTGATTCCTAAATACGAGGCCGAGGTTGCTTTTGGTGGGTAGTATAGATTTACTAGGTCGGCATAAATCTGTCGCACAACCGCTCATCTCAGCTGACTTCACAGCAACCCCATATATACCCTATTAACCTTACGGGCTCTGACTGGATTTTACTGTTCAACTTTTCATGTAACTGTAACTGAACACTTTTTCATTTATTAGGCCTTTGGGTTTTTAACTTTGTATCATAAAAACATTTCTCAAGCCATCTTACAGCATTTGTAAGGTTATCTGTTTATAATAAGGACAGCATTTGAAAAACTAAACTGATAAACTTTGATTAATGCCTAAACTAGTTGACTGCAAAGTATTTAAGCCCAACCTCTTTACGAAACTTAGGCTAGACGGTTACTACACTTACCGTAAAACCTGTATTTGAACGCCATCTTTATTTGAACGCCACCTCTATTTAGCGCCACAATGGGAGAAGGGTTGAAAAATAGAACACATAGGTTTTACGAGTAGCTATTTGTCAAATTCCTGTCCACGACACAAACTGAAGACTTGGGAGGTCTATGGCGGCACGTAACACTGCAACTTGAAAGCAATAGCCAATAGCAGGGATGGCCAAATAATTTCGGCCATGATCCGTTACAGCCGAACCCGACGCATTAAGGATCCCCAATGAACTGAAGATGTGAATTTTTATATTTTACCATACATAAACATGCACTTGCTAATGCACATCTTAAAATAAGGCCCCAAATACGATTTGAAAATTTTTCTGCTTATATAAATAATTTGACTATAAATCAATGAATGAATGTGCAACTATAAATATGTCTGATATCAGTGAGAAAAACGGTGAGTGGGTTTTGACTTCATAATACTGTTAAAATGCGGTTTTTTGCTATTTTTAGTGACTCTTAAAGTTCATGGAGATCAGTTTTTGTGAGTCGTGTCCTATGATTGCTTTTAACAAAATTCATTGCTGAAAACAATGAATTTTCAAAAATTCTAAGAAAATTTTACAAAAAAAATTTTTAAGCCAGATTTTAAAAAAGTACTTCAAAAAATCTTTTTGACAGGCAACTTGAAAGATCCACAAAAAAACTACAAAGATCCGGATCTAGATCCGCCATTTGGCATAGCTGGCCTATAGCAACGATAGCAACTAGTGACGTCATTTTGCATGTATTTTTCTTCTGGCCATTTCAACCGCCATCAAGATTTGTCAACTGTAATCTTAAAACATCCAGCCGTCAGCTCACTTCAAACATGAAAAGCAATCACAAATAATAGGAAATTACCGAAACTTTCTGATAAAGTTTCCTAAAGTTTTGGTATAAGTTGATCATTAAACTGACCAGCCAGCGCATTGCTTGCTCCTGACATTAGAGAATGCTTCTGTGTCTAATTATCTACTAACCTCTGCAATAGCCCTGCTTTGGCGCCTGTTGTAGAACTATTGTTTACCTTTTCTTGCAGCAAGTACAAACGGAATATATATAAACTCGAAATAAGGTAGGCCAACCTTCTTGAGTTATCCAGATCCGTGGTGTTTCCTTTACTTAGGTTTATTGTTTACCTATGTTAATATTCCTTATTTCCTCTCCCATTGCACTAACCATTCCATAGTGTCTAGTGTTAAGTTCGTATACTTCTGTTTTCTTGGTCACAGGCAACGGGCTCTTCTTTTCTTACCTATTTTGTATCAGTTAGTAAAGGCCACTTGTACTAGCTCAAGCTACCATCTGTAGTATATTTCCCTCTGAATCGTTCATGCTACCATGAAGCTAAAACATTCTGCTAACTTAAAACTAATGGCTATTGTTAGGCTTGTTTCTCATTAACTAGTTGTATATCAATTAAACGGTAAAGAATTTCTAACTAAAGTTGGCAAAAGTTAATACTTGTTTGTGGATACTAAATCTATATACTTTTTTATGAATACTAAACAAGTCAACGCATTAGTTTAGGTCATACTGGACATCGCTCGGAATATCACAAGTGTTAAAATGAAATATTAATTAACGGTTTTAATAATTTTATATAAATATATTATATAGTTTTATATAATATATTATTAATTATTATATTATTATTTATTAATATTAAAATATATTATATATATTATATAATATATTTTAATATTGTTTAATATTTAATATATTTTCATATAATTTTATATGAATTATATAATTTAATATTGTTTAATATTTTAATATAATTTTATTTAAATTATATCATTTAATATTGTTTAATATTTTAATATAATTTTGTTTAAATTATATAATTTAATATTGTTTAATATTTTAATATATTTTTATTTAAATTGTATAATTTTATATTGTTTAATATTTTAATATAATTTTATGTGCTTGCAAATTTTATATGATTTTAGACCATAAGAAAACTCTACAAGTGTGATGACTAAACAATACTATGTATTATTATACTGTATTACTATATTATACCGGTATTAAGTGCTGTTGATGAGCCAAGTCTTTTTTTGCTGTTCAAACACACTGCTTTGTCCGATCACAGGAGGCTCCAAAATGTAGATAACACAGAAACACCTAGAGATATGGAAACACCGAGAGACTTGGAGACATCTAGAGATACGGAGAGGCTAGCATAATCATGTAGACACTGACGCAAAAACTGATAATGCGCTTTAAGATACGTCAATATTTGAGGGGTGAATATCTCCCCCTCTTCATACTTCATTCCGAGTGGGTCCTCATCATAAATTTTTGTGTCTGCGCATGAGCTAACTGATTGAAAGCCTTATAGCTTAATCAGACTAAAGAGTAAAAGTTTGCGTGTCATATGGCTGTACAATATTGACATTCCTAAATTAGTTGGAGTCATGTTACCTTTGGAAGAAATGTTCTGATGGTTCCCGCCAGCAACAATGTCTCACTTGTTTAAAGGTCATGAACTATTTGAAATTAAAAGGAATTTTTTTCCTCAATTTTCACGATATAACAATTTTATTTTTGTACCCTATTATAGAAACTAATAACACTTTCTATGTCATATTAAATAGTAATTGCATAAATATCCAGCCCTGATCTGTTAAGAGAACTTTAAGAAGTTATCTCATATTGTCTCCATAAGTAGATAACTCTTTTTTGATGGTCCATATGCTAAGTAGCCTGTACACTGTGATTACGTCAGGTTGACGGGCAGAGTATTCTTAGTCAATCAGTTCGAAAGAAACTTTTCATGTTAAATTATCTATTTGTTTATTAAAAGTACTAATTTTAAACATTACTATTATAGCCTGTGTTCATAGATAAGGAGATGTTCCCTTTTATTCAGCGAAAGCTTATGTCATATTCATAGATCAACAAGCATTAGATGTGCTATGCATAGTTTTACTATAACAAGATTTCTCATTTTATTTTTGTAATATCTTTCTTGGTGTATTATATTTCGTATTTTTGTGCTACATTTAGGGATAATATATATAGTTCACTCAGATGTTTATAATGAAGTTTTTTGTTCTTCACAGCAATATGGCCAATAAATCTTATATTGGATGTGAGACTTGTGGTCTGCTGTCGTATTTTATATCAGCACACACTTATTTCATGTTGCCATGTTAGATACCCAATTCATTTTTAAATATTTAATAATTGCATTGTGGCATATTATGTAAATATCTAAGACTTTCCTGTGATTGGCCAGTAATGCAGGGGCTGGCTTTTATGGAATGTCAGGGCTTTCAAAAGCTGGCTTTTCACAAGAAAGCCGGGAAACTATCTAGCTACATAAACGGGTGTGAAGATGCCATAGAGAGAAGCTTCAGCGAGGAGAGCAAGTGAGCTGATTAAGTGAGTTGCAAGGAATCTGCGTGTGGTGGCCTAGCGTAAGAGTCTATCGCGTAGCAGCGAGGCTACTTATTTGGCTTGCGTACACGTAGCAGTAGGAACTGCCATGAGATCGGTGAAGCATTCTGTGGGCCTGTCTTGCCAAGGTGGGGAAGGCTGGTGGCAAAAGGGGAGGTTGGTATGCCATCATACCAGTTTGGTGCTGTGTAGCAACATCCTGGTTGTCTTTCTGACGTACTTTATTACAAAAATTAGTAAAACCAAGTTGTGTCGACAGCTCCCACCATAGTTTTTTCTTTACTGATAAATTTTCACTCAAATTAGACTTTTGCAAATTTGACTACCATGTCATGTGCTAAAATCTTTTGGTTTAAAAGCATTATTGTCATTCCAAAGTGTATATTCAAGCATATTCACTTTTTACCTCATTTTTTCGATAGGAATAGTTTTAGTGCAGAATGTTTAGAGAACTTAAGTGTTAAGCAATATGATGTAGTACATTACAATACATCCATCAATCTAGTAAATAATCCTGATAACCTTATAGAACCCAAATTGATGTAAATAAAATCGCAAATACATGGCTTCATATAATAATCAAAACTTTAATCATGTACTAATAATTATTGGTACTCAAAATGCAAGCTATAAAATGTATTACCTGGTTTGAAGAAAAACTATGTTAGGATGATGTCGTTATACGTGTAGTGATGGGATTTTTGGAACTGTCTAAAATCCTCAAATCTAACATATACCGTGTGTAGCTAGCTCTCCAGGCCGGCTTATGATTTTAAAAATTGGGAAGTTGCGTTCTCTGTTAAATTTATTAGCCTGAAGTTACCGTTGAAGGATCGAAAGGTAAAAACTCTTTGCGGTATATTAAAATTTTATTTGTTATATTTATATTTGTTTAAATTTTAATAAATTTTGATAAATTTTTGTAACAAAACGTTAAATATTGCTATATTTAACGTATGTATAGTTTGAAGATTGTGATTACCCAAATTATCCAATAAAAAGCTGCTCTCTTCAATAGGTCGAGGTCACCACGCTTATTGTTGAAGTAAAAAGTGAAGTAATTTTGATCCCATTGATGACTTTTTCATATACATTAAGGCATGACAGACATTCAACACACTAGAGATGGTGACCATGAAGAAGAGCGTTTTCAACGAGTAGTTATTGGTACGATTTATAGGTTATTTTGGAGCTTATAATTGGTATTTTGCCCTTGTAAGCGGAATATATCCGAATAGTTTTATCGTGCTAGTTTATTCCATCTAAACGAAGGAATATACTGTAGTCATTAAGGTTCTAGTCTGGGTATTTTGTTCTCATTATTAATAATCAAAGAGTGACTATTAAGTCGTTAGGAACGGTGCCGTTTTGTTATATTCGGCAGTTGTATGGATTTAAAAGGCAACCAGAAGATTAATGGAATGTCTCTTTCTTGAACTACGTAGTATCTATGTGATATCATCGCTTTCTTTACGTTTTTACATTTTTGTTGCAGCTGTCAAGGTAACAGGAACAGTAAAATGGTTCAACGTGAGGAATGGCTATGGGTTTATAAATCGAGATGATACCAAAGAAGATGTCTTCGTTCACCAGGTAAATTCCATTACTGATATGTTTTTTTCTTGTCGTAAGTTTCAGAGACGTTATGCATAATAACTACATTATATCAAATATTAACATTTGATTTTTCAGACAGCAATTTCAAAAAACAACCCTAAAAAGTATCTGAGATCAGTTGGAGATGGTGAACGGGTTGAATTTGATGTAGTTGAAGGTGAAAAGGGAAATGAAGCAGCCAATGTGACCGGCCCAGGTTTGGCTTTTGCTTTTCAATGCTTTTATGAACGTGTTTGACATTTGTCATGATGGGTTATTCCAATTCCGGAGGCATTAGTTTTTTATATACATTTAGCTAAGCTTAGTATACACAGTTTTCAGTTTTTAATACACTATAAATCCACCGCCATGAGTTCGGTGCTCATCGTGAGTACATAATTTTTAGACGGTGAGCCCGTAGAAGGAAGCAAGTATGCAGCTGAAAGACGAAGATTTAGACGATTTTATCGAGGATATAATGGCGGGCGAGGTCGTGGATATAACAGAGGCCGATTCAGACAACAGGTAAACAACTTTTTCATTGTCATTATGAAAAATACCATTAATTGTTAATTACCGCAAAACCTGTATTTCAGCGCCATGGCGCTGTATTTTTCAACTCTTCCCTTATAGTGGCATTCTGCTAGAGATGTATAAGATCCTCAGATCAGGTTGTAAACCACCTTATGGACAAATCTGAAAACAATGGATCGATTTTAGACCTCAGTGACTTGTAATCACAGTGTAGTTATGATGATTGTTTCAGTTGATCTTCCGCGGTGCACTGTCACTAAACTCATGGCAACAACGAAAGACTTAATTTTGTTATTGATGTCACTATTAGTACCATTTTTCTAACACTTTTCTACTGATCACTTTCTATTATGAGTTCGTAAAGGTCAAAAATTAAGATTAAGTATAATGAATGCCAAAGTGGCGGTCTAATAGGCATGGCATTCAAATGAAGGTTGCCCCCAAATGGAGGTTTTACGGTATGTCAAACTTCAGCCAGGGTCAGTTAATATCCCTTCATAGTAATTTATGCACTGTTTTCTCTACATCGTGTTTCAAACATCCACAGGGCTAATGATTTTAGTTTCAAAAGGTTAAGACTCATAAGCCATTAGCTAGCGTGACTGCTTGATGTTTTCTTCATTAAACTGTATAGAGTCATCTGAAGTGGAATTTACTGAATGATAATTTGTGCAGGTTTTATCGGAGTGTTAAACTTGTTGCCTTTGGGAGATCTAAAGTTTTTCTAAAGCGGAGAAACTTAAAATATTCAATATAAGAGTTGGTCACATTCATAGGAACTTTATTTGTTCATTTATTGATATATGCAATAATGATTAACCATTTTTATTAGAGAAACCGTTTTTATTGGCTAGTAATTTATCACCTTATGATTCGCTTATCTCGTTTATAGACAGCCCCGAAAGGAAAGTTAAGGGCTGCTTATTTTCAAATGACTGTCCCATGCTTAGAGTATTTAAGTTATTGGAACATTTAGTTATCATAGTAAATTACTGGTACATTCTAGAAACTCAGGACTCGGACAGACACAGCTCTTATTATAGTAAGGATTTAGAGATAGTTTAGGCAACAATTGTATTATCATTGCATGCACCTTTTGTAAAACCTTGAATGGTTTGTGTGTTGTGTGTATGGTTTCTACATGCCGAGTACAGGGTGTTTATTGTGTATAGATTAGCGCCCTTCATATCAGATCAGTAAGTTGTTAAAGTTAGTAAAGATCTACAAAGATATATTTGAGCTGCTTTAGGCTCTGAAATAATTTTATAATAGCATATGCTTTGTTACTTTTTAAAGAATATTTAATACCCCACTATAGACAGCCTTGGCATAAAAAGTTGATAGATTGATCATAAGCTAATGAGGTGGTAAAAAATTAAAACTCGGCAATATTTGTTCCGCAGTTTACAAACTTCACAGTCACGACTTAAAGATGTGGTTGCATCAAATTTGAGTTGATTTTAAAAGAAAGCATTTTTTTTCTCTATCGGCTGATATGTTTGTTGTGTTAGGTGATCTCATTGCCAAGATATTTGAAGATTAATATCGAAAAAATCTGATCGCGGTAAAAACGCTCAAGCCAAAAAAACATGCCCAGACTTGCCCAAAATGATGTCACGCGTGATATATATGTCAATATATCTCGTATTCACATCGGCTATTTGCGATAAAAGTCTAGTCCTACGCGGCTCTATTGGCATATATTTTATTTTGTATTTGCTCATGTTGGCTAGAATAAAATTTTAAATCCAGCTACAGATTCATTATTATGAATGTTTCAAAGGCCTCAAATAACGAAAATTGAAAATTTGTCTTACTCACTTTCTCCAAATGCTGTGTAAACATTTGAGTACCGACTACCAATTCTATCGGTCTACGGTAATTCTGTCAAGCAAACTATGTAGAATAAGGTCTTTGTATCAGTCTTTGGCACAGTTCTGTCGCTACTCGCTACCCACACTAACGATACACAGCCTCTCAAAAGCCCCGCCCACATTATGCCTGTCGCCTATCCTGGGGGTGGGGCTGTAAATCATTGCCCACACCGAAAACTAGTTTCTTACTACCGTAAGTAAAATAAGCAAGCTGCGTCTTTGAAAAGAATATACATAGGGATTGAGTTTTAAGGATGAGAAATCTGCTGCAAACTAGATTTGAACTCACATTCTCCAGTTCTGCTGACATACATATACCGTATCCAATTCACTACAATATTCTGCAAATCATGTTTTGCATTATCTTCAACAATATTATTTTATTATATAATTTTTACAAGCAAAAAAATTTTCATCTCGGCATAAAGCTTTTATTACAAATATTCATCAAGTCGTGGCCACTCACATAGTTTTAGCTGATACAATAAGACAAATTCATCTACTGCAGCAAACTCAAACAAAACATCATGGTTTATGTAGCACACATTCAAGTCTCTCTTTCCCATTTATGGCAGTTTCCACACTGGCAAAGCTGCTTCGGCTGGTGGGACCACATAAACATACTGTAATCAGTAAAACAAATGCAATAAATATATGTCATTCATAGATATGTCAATCTAATGCGTATCTACCGAAAGCTTTCAAATTGGGAGTTAGATAGATTGCCAGTGTAATTTTAACATCACAGCAATTTTTACAATTATGTTGTTCGCTAATAAAACGTGTCGATCCGAGTAATTCATTAAAGTAACAATGTTAATTAATTTAGTAAATATCGATTCCATGCGATTTAATAATAGAGTAAAATCCCTAAATTTGAGATCACAGACAACGCATTTTACAAGTGATAACATTTATTACGGCCTATATAAAAATTTCGCGCTGATGATTGGCTAATGAAGCGACCTTATATTTATCGATCGTGGTTTCTTTTCAGATGTATCACTAGGGACGTCACGAAAGAGGCACCCGCTGGAACGTGAGCTTTTTAAACGAGGGCCTCATTCAAACGCATATATCTCTGGACAGGGTTGGTCTACAAAGACAAAAATGGCATCAAATTGTAGCTGATGTTTTAGCCTTTTATGGGTCTTAATTTCATTAAATCGACCTTTTTGTGACGCAACCATGTCTTTAAGCTAATTACATATAGCATTACAACATTCATTATATGAAACTGTAATGAAACGAAATTAAAAATTATGATTATACCAGTTGAATGCCGGCGTTCCACGGTTAATAAAAAAAGTTTTTGCACAGAAAATTTATTTTAATCAACTGATACAACATTTAGCACTCTAACTTTTGAATGAAGGTGTTTGTTTATTTCTGTATGCTATAAGTTTATTAAGTTTATGCTATATTTACATATCGTTATAGCATTGTAGGAACATCTGAGCACGTATTTTCTCTTGTAAATTAGTTCAAGTGTGCTGCCTGAAGAATGGGTATTTGATTTAACCCAATCGCCATTAAAAATTGGCAGATGTAATAAGTACAGTAGACGCTCTTGCAACGTGAACAATTCGTTTCAGGAACGCTAACGTTTTAGAGACTTTACGTCAACGAACAGTGAAATACATGTAAATTGTCCAATCTATTCCAAGATTTCCTCAAACTCATCTTTATGGACTTTAAAAAAAGAGAGACAAGACTTTAATTTAATGACTGTACAGTAATTGTAGTATTATTAGTTTGTATCGACAATTGTTATCTTTTTCTTATAACTTGGTTCACGGTTTATGATTGCGGTGAGTTAAGTAGAACGCTTTTAATGTCAATTTACCTCGAATGTTTTTTGTTGTTCTTGACAGCAAGGTTTATTTTGCAAAAGGAAAACCATCATGTTCTATAAGTCTAAAATGAAGTAAAACTAAAATATACTTCAACTATAATAAAAGCTATGTCTTTTTGTCCATCTATTGAGAAGGTTCGAGATTATGATAAAAGATAGCTTCTGACAATACTCCAACCCATGACATTCATATCGTTATTTTTATATTGAATTTGGCAACTTGTCCAACTTCACACTTTGCATTATACAGAATTTTTTATGTAGTAAAACCATAGATATAATAAGCCCTTAGTATAATAGATATAAGGTTTATTATATCTATGAGTATAACGCAACAACTACATAAGTTCTTTACGTTATGTGGAATTTACGTAGGCCCTATGTTATAATAGGGGTGTTTACTGTATGTGCACAATTATTCCTTGATGCGGCAAGTAGGCCATGTGGCGTAGTGAATAGCATACCGGTCTGTAGAACCAGTACGAAGCGGTTTTTTCGGACATGCGGTTATAAACGGACACGCGAAAGTCAGATCGACACTCATATTTATATATATTGACTAGCTGTACTACCCGGCGTTGCCCGGGTAATAAAAGTCTTTGGACAAAAAATTGATTTGTATTTAACATACAACAACATTTGTCATTCTAACTTTGAAACTACAAATTATGAAAAAGGTGTTTTGTGTAGATCAAATAAATTAAGAGAGAAAATAAAATCAACTGTAAAGGTTTTCAGACTTTGTCAAACAATTGTAACTTTCAAACTTAATATCATGAGAAAAATGTTTTGTGCAGATCAAATAGATTTAAAAAAATCAACAACTATAAAAGGGCTCAAATGTAAATGTGAAATGATGAGCAAGTAATGGCTAAATTAAGTCTGTTTTGCTATGATTACAATTAAAGATGATTTGGTAATGATACAAATAATACGAACTGAGAAAATAAAAATCCTGAATATGTTGATTTAATAATAACAACTACTTAGTCAGTTACTATGGTTAAAAAAAGGTTCCTGTCCCACCAGAAGCTATCCATCAAAACTTTGAATATGGCGATACTGATTCGTTTCGATACCGGTACAAATGTAAAAATGAGATATCGAACTGTCTTTGTCTGACTGAATGAAGAGAGAATGTCGAGGCTCTTCCTACAGAAATATTACAATTGTCCGCGTGAAAAAAGTTGGCCTTGACCGCAATTTAGCAATTGAACCTTACGAAAAGCCAAAATTAGAAGTTCAAAAAAACACAAAAGTATCGTGTTTCATAGAGTTAATAGAATTCATAGTTTCAAATAATACGTCATTTAGCGTGTGCATACAGTATATGTTAACGTTTTGGATCAATGTGCATTTTATAGCTCAGTGGGAGAGCGCCTTGATAAAAAACTTGCGATAGCATTCATCGTGAGTTCAAATCCATCAGAACTCGGAATTTTAATAGCTAGAACTGGACGGCGCACCCACACACTACAGACTTTGAAAAATATAGATATAAGAAACTAGATAAATGAAGTAATAATCAATAAAAAGAGATTTTTTATTGTCTCTATACATTAAAAGTACATGAGTTGAGGTTTAGCCTTGATGATAAAAACAACTGATAATTCTAAGGTATGCATAGCTTTCACTATCACCATTGCCACTCGTGCATGTTTTCTTCGTACTTTGGCTCCATGATTTTACAGCTAAAATAGAGTAATATGAAGCCTTGTTTAATATTATTTGAACCAAACTATTGGAAGAATAAATCGCCCTACAGTCATATCTCGACACACTAGTGCCCCAACATACAAAAAAATCGAGATATGAGCAGCATTTTCATTAAAGGTTTACTTGCAACCAAATTCACATTACAGTTATTTGGCATCAAAGAATTCACCGTCCTTTACTCTGCTGTGTTGTAGTTGCAAAATACGTGGAAATGTGATTACAAGCTCTTAAAAGCTAAAAACTAACAGTTAATCGCAGCCATTACAAAAACGCGGTATTTGGAATCTCTTCATGTTGATGACGTTCTCAAACATTTTGGTTATAGTTGTGACGCGCGATGTTTTCAGGTGAAATAAAAGGCTCAATATAAAACGTTTCGTAGCACCAGTTTACGACAAACACTTGGGGTTCTATCGGAAAGCCCGTATCAAATATAGATGCTCGCTACCTTACAGTTTTGTTTCAGCCAGGTCGAATCCTCTAGTCGTAATCTGATCATGTGACCCATACTTCCTGCCAAATGGCGCGGACAATTTCTACAGCATTTTTGACCATCACAGGTGACCAACAGGCTAGTCATGTTTATCAGAGGATGATATGCACTCCTCCGAGCCAAGGATTAAAAATTAAATAAAATTTTTACGTTAGGTTTTGAGTTATCAGTGCTCAAAGTGACAGCATTACAGTGGTGATGAAAAAGACGCGTAAGGACAATAGACATGGTTTTCTTGAATGCGTGAAGTATATTTGTGAAAATATTTTGACGAATGAAGTTGCATGAAAGTGTAACAGAAGCTATCGTGTTCATCTACGTCCCATTTGAGCCGTTTTGGAAAAGGATTCTAATCTACGGCGGTCTCGTGATGGCAGCGATTAAATGTTCGTTTTTGAGCTTTTAAAAGCTTGTAATCACATTTCCTCATATTTTGCACCTACAACACAGCAGAGTAAGACATGGTGAATCTTTTGATACCAAATATCTGTAATGTGAATTTTGTTGCAAGTCAACCTTTAAATTTCTTGAAATACAAGTAGTCTTTGAGATCCAAGCTGGTTCTCGATGGCCACTATTATGGCCAAAAATGTGACCGGCTGCTTTCAGGAACAGCATTGTTCAGTCTTTCTCCTCAAATCAGTTTGAAAAAGTTTTTCTAGTGTTGTCTAAAAGTTATAGTCGACGCGAGACAAAAACCGCTAAGCCGGAAGCAAATAATAAAAATTAAGACGGTAAAATCAAAGTAAGTTTAATAAAAATCTAAAATTTAGCTTCAAGTGTGTGTTTAATAAACTAAATTCATTGAAGTTAAATTCAAAGTTTTTGTCGGCAGCATCACAGAAGTTTGCCAACCATGTGCCAACATGAGAAAAATAGCATCTCATTGTAGCAAACAGGTTTCGTTGTTTTTATTATACTTGTTAGAGGAACTCACAGGAATGTAAAATGATAAAAGGTTAGTTGTTACATTGTAATTTTATTGGCAGTATCACAGAGATGATGAGGGTGGAGAGGAAGAGGCAGAGCCTCAGGAATATCGACCAAGAGGGCGAGGTGGATATCGCCAAGGAGGATACCGTCGACATTCTGGAACCGAGGCTGTTGAGGAAGGAGAGAGTGAAGGTGCAGGTGAGTAAATTCAGTAGCTGGTATGTAGCCTGTCTGATTATTATATATGCAGTACACTCTGTCATACGCTAGTGTTACATGCTACGAAGTTTTGTCGTATTTTTCATCTTCGTAGCATGTGAATGGTTCAAAACGTCGAATCTTTAAATCTTCGAAGCGATTCAAACCTCCGTTTCAAGGGGTTATTTTTGAAAACATCATAGCAACAACAAAGTACTGCGTATCATGTAAACATCGATATTCGTATTGCACAAATCTTTGCGATCGGAGGTTGGATTTTCATCGTTTTCATTAGTGACGTCCTTACAGCAGCTCTGTTTTTAAAGCATGTGTTTTAAAAATGTTATCTTCAAAATAAAAAATATTAACTCCGAAATTTAAAGTAATTTTTTTACACGTTCTGACATCGACGTTTGACCTTAGACGAGTTTTAAGAGTGCCAGCCGCGATATAAATTATGCGCTCCGTTGTAGATAAAAGCGCAACAGACTAATATAGAAAACGTTGAGTTGTACGACAATTTCTTCTTAGCACGTAAACTCATCAGCTACAAATAATTGCGAGTGGTGCGACCACTCCTGTGTATCATGTAAATTTGTCCTCATTTCTATGATCAAAACCACAGCTTCGAAGCTCAAAAATTCGTAACATGTAACACTAGTGATAGCCTTAAAGTTAGGTGTCTGGTATGTTTGGGTGTTCTGGTATTACCATTTATTATGGCTCACTATGGTTCTTCCAGATACAGGACGCAAAATTTTATTACTGAGCTTCTATCGATGACACGAATTTTATCGATACAAGGTGGATACATTTATTTAAAGTTCTTGGTTAAAACGTTCAAAAGAAAAATGTGCCAAAATGATTTCTATTGCTGCTATAGTTAATATCGGCTATTGCGGTCGTTGCAAGCGTTATGCGTCTCTATTCTGTCTGTCTCTTTGCAACGTCATAATCACACTTCTGCTTGGTCTGAGTATTTTAACCGCGATCACATTTCCCAGTCAGATCACCTCAAACATCAGAAACAATCACAAATGATAGAAAAAATACTGATACTTTCTGATTAAATCTATCAAAAAAATTTTGTAAGTTTTTTAAAATAAAGGAATATACTGAAATTGTGTTAATTATACTTGTCAACCTTAAAATATTAATTCCGTGGTTGCCAAAAAGTAGTCTGTGTCGTAAAGCAATAAATATAGCAAGTAGAAACTGCAAGCAATGATATTTCGATAAATGATAAAATAAACAATAAATGAACTAAAGTTAAGTACTACCTCAAAATTTCATAATTCTGTATTTTACGCTTTCACTATCAACACAGGTTTACAGCGATTACTACTACGACATTAAACCATAACTGTCACGTACAACTTTTATCATATTTACTAGGTAAATCAGACATGCTGATTCCGATTTTGTACTCAAAATAAAGATTAGGCCACTAACTTTCAGAGTAATGGAGGCTTTTTTACAGCGTTTTAATCTCGATCTCGAAAACAACACAATTGGCATTACAAGCTCCGCCCATAAATATGTGGCGTTACCTAGCTTTTTAGGAACAGAAGTTATGTAGGGATGTTTAGACCGATTAAGAATAATAGAGATGGTGTTTTAAAATCCATTAATATCTAAATTCAGCCTTAAAAATAATCTGTTTTTTCTGAAAGGTAGATAAGCTATTTAACAATGTATATTTTAAAAAGCGCGATAACAACACTAGCTTATAATAAAACCGCGCTTTTTGAGCTCACTTTTATCGGCGTTCAGCCTATTTAAACATGTAATAAGATACGAGCAATTTTACATAGTTTATATACCTTTCATAAAAAAACAGATTATTTTACAGGCTGGATTTAGATAATAATGGGTTTTAAGGCAACCATCTATTATTCTAAATCAGACTAAACATTCCCAGCTTCCATTCCTGAAAAAGCTAGGTTTCGTCACATATTTATGGGCGGAGCTTGTAATGCCAATTGTGTTGTTTTCGAAACGAATAGTGATACGCTTTAAAAAATAGGACAGTGAATTTGAAGGTTAGTGGACCAATCTTTATTTTGAGTACAAAATCGGAATCAGCATGGTTGATTTATCTAGAAAATAGATATAAAAGTTGTTCGTGACAGTTATGGTTTAAACCACAACTGTCACGTACAACTTTTATCATATTTCCTAGGTAAATCAGACACGCTGATTTCGATTTTGTACTCAAAATAAAGATTGGTCCACTAACTTTCAAAGTCATTTAGGCTTTTTTAAAGCATTTCACTATCCGTCTTGAAAACAACACAATCGGCATTACAAGCTCCGCCCATAAATATGTGACGAAACCTAGCTTTTTTAGGAATGGAAGCTGGGAATGTATAGTCCGATTTAGAATAATAGAGATGGGTGTCTTAAAACTCATTATTATCTAAATCCAGCTTGTAAAATAATCTGTTTTTTATGAAAGGTATATAAACTATGTAAAATTGCTCGTATCTTATTACATGATGTTTAAATAGGCTGAACGCCGATAAAAGTGAGCTCAAAAAGCGCGGTTTTATCACAAGCTAGTGTTGTTATCGCGCTTTTTTAAATATGCATTGTTAAATAGCTTATCTACCTTTCAGAAAAGACAGATTATTTTTAAGACTGAATGTAGATATTAATGGATTTTAAAACGCCCATCTCTATTATTCTAAATCGGTCTAAACATCCCTACGTAACTTCTGTTTCTAAAAAGCTAGGTTATGTCACGTATTTACGGGCGGAGCTTGTTGTGCCGATCATGTTGTTTTCGAGACCGAAATTAAAACGCTGTTAAAAAGCTTTCATTACTCTGAAAGTTAGTGGAATAATCTTTATTTTGACTACACAATCGGAATCAGCGTGTCTGATTTACCTAGGAAATACAATAAAAGTTGTACGTGACAGTTATGGTTTAAGCTTCCCTAGGTGTATGTAATATCTATAGTAGACTGTAGTCTAGCTACTATATCTATTAACTTGAAGTTATCTTCCACTTTCACTTATCCACTTACAGCTTTCAGCAATAAGTAATCGACATGTGATAGTTACTATCGTCGAAATACTGTTAGTAAGATCTATATATATATATATAGAATATATATAGAAGGTATTTGAAAGGTATATACGTATAATAATAATAATATATATATATATATATGTATTTGTAAGGTTTTACCAGCCCAAGTGACAGTAGAGCTGGCTGTGGTTCACGGTCTGTTTCTTGTTTATTATTAAATGGAGTAGCAACTACATGCCTGCTAATATTAGGATGTATTCAAACTACTTTACTCTCTGAGGCTATAGTCTTCACTTTCTTCATGCTATATACAACTTAAATAGTTGTGATCGCTATTGTGAAGGGCAAGTTGTGATCGCTATTGTGAAGGGCAAGTTGTGATCGCTATTGTGAAGGGCAAGTTGTGATCGCTATTGTGAAGGGCAAGGTGAACTAGACAGGATATTCGCTTTTATCAAAGTTCAGTAATACGTATCAGGAGATTTGAATGTGAAGATTGAATATTCATTACAATAAAAATATTGATTTCTGGTGATACAGCACATAAGATTGCTACAAAAGTTTCAGGTGGCCAAGGTGTAAAGCAAACAAAAGGCTCAAATCTATTCAGAAAATCTGTTTTGTTGCGTCTTGCTTATTAATAAAAGTTGTCATATCAATGTGTGTTTGTGTAGACATGTAGGGCTGAAATATTCATGAGACATCTGCGTAAGTCTTATTGGAAGTTGTCATACCTCTTACTTCAGATACCTCTCACAGCAATATCACTGTTATATTAGCATTGAACTTGTGCGTTTATGAGTTAATTCTGTCTATTGCACATGTCATCATTTTAATTCACGTGAATAAATTTCAGATATATATAGATAGATAAATCTGAGTATTTTTTCATGTGAATTAAAATGATGACAATTCCGCAATTGACATACCGTAAGTCCTTTAACTCAAGCCGCGCGGCTTGTGCTCAAAACCAGATGACTCACGAAAGAAAAAATAATCTTCCAACAAGCCGCGTATGTCCACAGACCGCGGCTAATGACTGAGGTTTTGTCGTCCTTGATCCCTTCAGGAGCGAGAGTGTTGAAGAGTTTCGCTATACCCCCATTCTCTTGAATAAGAAAACAGGCTACATCAGTACGCGTGAAAAGAATTTTGTTTTACTTCCAAGTTCTTTTACTTGGGAATTAAAATTCCTAAACCCTTGCATCATTAACTTACTTGCCATGTCTCAGCTATATTTTTATTGCACTGTTAGAGGCTTCACGTTTATGGAAAGATGCGGTCAGGAATGAAACGGTTTTAATGACCTATGACTGGTGAGTTAAACATTAGCGATAAATTCTTCGTTAGTCTAAAGTATTCCATAAACATGACCTTGAAAATAAACGAGTAGGTTGCCAAAATCCTGTACATAAAAGTGTATCATGGCTGCGATTCTATGGTTATAGCGCGGAACTGAGCAGAGACCGCATTTATCGAGAAGCCGCCCTAAGCCTCACGTAAGTTTTAAAAACTTGGCTTTAGCCGCGGCCTATGACTTTGAACCAGAAGCCGCGCCCAACGACAAGCCGCGCGGCTTGAGCATAAGGACTTACAGTAGTTAATTCACAAATGAACAAGTTCAATTCTGTTATTATCATATAATAACAGAATATATATTTTATATATATATACAATGCACCCTCAGGATACGATTATCTTGATATGCCATTCTTTTCGTCTGACGAAATGGAACGTAATGATTTTTCACCATACGAATTCAGCAAAAAATTTTGCTCGAGTTCAAATTTGGCAGTCGGTGTGCTTATTAGACACATGTAACAAAATAACTAAGACACCAAAATGCTGTTCGCCGAAAATATTTTCGCAACGCCTGAAAGAGACACAATGGCCCATTTCTCTCAGTTCAGCATTTCTCGTGTGTAAAACGGTAATACGTTACCATTAAAACCAGTAGCAAAGTAGGAGTTGCGATCTCTTTAAACAGGTCAGACAACTTCTCTTAACCTGCTAACAAAAATCCACTTCATTATGAAAACAGCATTGTTTCGGCTTTCTTGCCCAATTAGGTTGAAAAAGTGTTTAAACACGCACGCTAAAAGCTATAGTGAAAGCGAATTCAGTAAACTAGTTCAAAGTACATACCAAAGCTTAGCTTTAAGTTCGTTTAGTCAGCTAAACTTCCTTGAGGTGAATTCAAAGTTTGTGTTAAATGTCCGTCTGTCTTGAAGGTAACAACTCCTTATGGTACATTATGTTACATTTTATTGCATATCATAACCACTAAATACAATGAAGTTATTTTCACAAGGGCATATTTGCGTTGTATAGTTACTATGGTCTCTATACCCTTACATACGATTTTTTCACCATACGATGCCAATGCAGGAACAGATCAAAATCGTATAATGAGGGTGCACTATATATATGTTTACTGTTTGTGTTGCTTATTAGCACAAGGATTTAATATCACCCCCTCTCCTCTTCCACCCGTTCACATGCATGTCGGGCTGGTCTCATGGTTTCCGGACAGGCCTCGTGGTGTTCATAAAGGCCTCGTGGCTGTCAGACAGGCAGATAGGCCTTGTTGTTGGCAGTCAGATAAGCTTCATGGTATTCAAGCAGGCAGGCAGGCTTCATTGTATTTGGCAGGCCTCATGATTGCCGAATACCACGAAGCCACCAATAACAACTGGCCGCTCATTGCATCTGGGTAGCGGTTTGCGCTGAAGCCCTCTGCGACAGCTAGTTTGGCGAGTGGACAGTTGAGACAGTTCACGGTATAGCAGATAAGTTTCAGGGAACATCTCTCACTCAATATGCATCTACTCAGCATTGAGGTGATTGCGCCAAAGATGTTCGCAAATGGCATTCACATTGGACTTGGCGCTCAAAGCATTGTCTGGTGATAGCAATCATCGCATGATACGCATGAACCGTTCTCGAAAACGGCGATATGTCCCATGATATGTCCCGCGGCCTGATTGGCTTGTAGTTGGAAGGGATGAGTGTCAGTGCATACAAAAGATGAGTGCTTCAAACAATAGCAATGCTCACGGTGAGGCATGCAGTTCTGGAGACATACCTGGACGGTGAAATGTTTGGGCGTGAGGGGCTGGCTACCCTTTTTTATATGTCTGAACAACCAAACTCTCTCTGATCACCAGCAATCATGTTTGTCAGTCGTTTGTGTGTCCAGCTATAGCAATAAAGTTATGGAAGCAAATTCTGGGCTGCATTGGAGTTTAACTCTGAACCTCTAGTTCTGCAGACATGTTTGCTATCTATTACATGATGCGTCCAACTGATGTTGCTATGGAATAATTGTGCACATACTTATGCACCTGCCAATCTTTAACGCCGATTAGTTGTAACATGCTTCAGCTCGCACGCTTGAAGATTATGATTGCGTGAGAGATCTTTTCACAATCTTTATCATAGGAAGGGCAGACACGCCTCTTATCATGGCAAAGATTTAGACTAGCTTATACCATAACTGCCATGTACAACTTTCATCGTATTTTCTAGGTAAATCAGACATGCTGATTCCAATTTTGTACTCGCAATAAAAATTGGTCCACTAACCTTCAAAGTCATTAAGGTTTTTAAAGCGTTTCAATATCCGTCTCGAAAACAACACAATCAGTACAACAAGCTCCGCCCATAAATATGTGACGTAGCTTAGCTTTTTAGGAACGGAAGGAAGTAAGGGATGTTTAGTCCGATTTAGAATTATAGAGGTGGGTGTCTTAAAACCCATTATTATCTAAATTCAGCCTTTAAAATAGTCTCAGCCCCTTATGGAAGGTAGATAAACTATTTAAAATTGCTCGTAGCTTGTTACATGATTTTTAATAAGCTGAACGCAGAGAAAAACGGAACTTGGAGATGTTTAGTCCGATTTAGAATTATAGAGATGGGTGTCTTAAAACCCATTATCTAAATTCAGCCTTCAAAATAATCTGTCTTTTCTAAAAAGTAGACAAGCTCCTCAACATTGCATATTTGAAAATGAGCTCAAAAAAGCGTGATAGCAACGCTAGCTTGTGATAAAATAACGCTTTTTTGAGCTCATTTTTAAATATGCAATGTTGAGGAGCTTGTCTACCTTTCAGAAAAGACATTATTTTGAAGGCTGAATTAAGATAATAATGGGTTTTAAGACGCCCATCTCTATAATTCTAAATCGGACTAAACATTTCCAAGTTCTGCTCCTAAAAAGCTAGGTTACGTCACATATTTATGGGTGGAGCTTGTTGTGCTGATCATGTTGTTTTCAAGACCGATATTATAACACTGAAAAAAGCCTTCACTACTCTGAAAGCTAGTGGACCAATATTTATTTTGAGTACTAAATCGGAATCGGTATGTCAGATTTATCTAGTAAATACGATAAAAGTTGTACGTGAAAGTTATGGTTTAAGTAAAACACAAATTCATTGGATAAAGAAACTTGGCTAATAGAAAATAAATTTTCCGTGCAAAAACTCATTTTTATCTATACCCCTTGTTTAGGTACCTCTGCATTATTTGACACACCTCAACTATGGATGAGTTGGTATTGAGGGATAATTTAAATCTAATTAGATCTCCATGGGAAATGACACAAATCGATGGTTGGCCTATCTAACAAATAATTGTTTACAATAGACCTCTGTGTGTTATAATGTAGCAGTTCAGTTCCAGGGTCTCTCTGTTGAACCAGTAGAAACTTGTTTCTTGAAACTCGTAATTTGTTTTTGTTTTTTCAACAATATAAATTGAAAGTATATTTGTGTGGAAATGGTTTCTGTAATTCCTTTGAAAGTCATTTTATTTCATTCATTATGCTATCATTTCATTTTAGTAGTTTTCAGTTTGTTGTTTAGAATCGGATTTCATAATATCTTTGGTATTTTATTATCAGGAGATCTTTTTATGTTGCGCAATCATCATGCAGGTAAAAATAGCACATACATCATCGGACAATCAAGTACTTCTATTTGTTATTTTACAGAGGGACACTTTCAGAGGGGACGTGGGCGAGGGCGCGGTAGAGGAAGGGGACGTGGACGAGGCTACTTTAGAGGGTGGAGAGGTTATGGATGGAGGGGACGAGGTGGTAATTACCATCAACAAGAAAGACAGGTTGGCATCATTTTCTTGAGGTTGTCTCTTAACTGTTTGCTTTTTAGTTGGCCTAACAAGCACGCAATCCAATGATAATTATCCTCTGCTATTTTGGCTCCTATAATTGGCCCTTGGCTATTGTGAGATACCGTAAAACCTCTATTTGAATGACAGCTTTAGTAGCCCACCACTGTAAGCGAAGGGTTGAAGAATACAGCGCCACCCTGTAATAGACCGCCATGTTGATTCGACATTCATTGTTTGATCTTTACAAACCCATAATAGAAAGTGATCAGTAGGAAATTCTTTACAAGATGCTACTAATATGAATTAGATTATATCAATGTCAAGGAGCTTTTTCATTGTTGTTGTTGTCATGGTTAATGACAAGTGCATCTGAGAAGATCGATCATTGGAGTCATCAGAAATACACTCATATTCAAGGTCACTAAGGTCTACGTCCAACCTATTTAGAGTACTTTTGGGAACACCGCACGATGGAATAACTCCGAAGCTTTTCGTTTTTTCCGCAAAACATTGAAAGCAGCATGATTGGCGTAATACAGTTGTACGAGCTTAATGCGTTCGGGTTAAGTAACGCGTTCATCTGTCCAATTTTTTGTATCTCAAATCAATTTTGCCTACGTGAAATAACTAAGAACAAACGAATCTGATCCTATTTTATGAAGAATACAAAAAAACAGGATATTACGATGGAGAAGCGTGTTTTTAGTTCTACCTCACTACCTACTATGGGTTTCTATACCACTATGTACAATTGTATGTCTATATTATTATGTCAACATTAACATCGTTCTGACCAAGGAAATGTGCAAAATATAAGTGACACAATTGTCCCTTCGCCCATAAATGGGTTAAATTTATCATCCCGAAATTCTGACCAGCTAATAGGAAAATAGAGTGCTACATTGTATTTAAACGTCATATATAATAAAATGCCGCTATAGGAAAAGAGTTGAAAAATACTCACAAATAAAAATACTCGTAAAATGGTCATTTCAGCACCACAGCGCTCAAGTGAAGGTTTTACAATGTGCCGTATGGGTAACAGGAGTATTTGTTTTGTAATCTTTACTTTCATTGCAGGTGACGTACGAAGGTGAGGACGTGCAGTCCGAAGAACAAGGCTTTTCTGAACAGGGTGTGTACAGAGGGCGGGGCTTTGGAGGTAGGAGGAGGTTCAATTCACGGGGACGAAGGGGTGGATATCGCGGACGCGGTAGGGGAGGCAACCGGAGGGATGTCGAAGGACACGACGGCGAAAGGGCTGAGAGACGGGAGGAAGACTAAGTGTAATTATTGTTTTACCTCTAAGTAGCCCGTGTGATAACCGGACTGGCTTTAATGATATTGATCCATTGATCCATTAATTGATTGACTGTCGACTGAGCTGTAAACACTGATTGTACATAATGTTAAATAGGCTCCTTTGTGAACAGCTTCAACTTGTACAGTGCATAATAAATATAAAACCACATCATTCATCTGTATTATTGTTGTCACACTCTCAACTTTACTGCGGGTTTCTGTCTGGTAACAACCAACAGTTGCTACATGTTCCTAGGCCTTTCAACTAATGTGGTGACTCTCTACTTTGTTGTTGAAATCGTATATATCTGCTTATTGACAAGATTATATTTTAATGAAACATATTTATTTTTGAGCAACCAAAACTATTGAAAATTGTTGTAGTTGATAACTATGGTAAAAATTGAAAATCATGCAGCATTTATATTTCACTAAGTATGCTTGCGGAAGCTGCTGTGGAAACATCATCAGTGCTTGAAAACCAGTACAGAAAAGGTTTTCTTCCAAAAGAAACATTTAAAACAAATTTGGAACATGATTTAATCAGTGCATGAAACATTTGTTGGCTTATTAATACAAGTAGATAATATAACACTGGCAATGCCCACATAGCATGCCTTGAGACGTATTGGGGCGGTGGAATGTTTGAGTGTGAGGGGATGGCTACCCTTCGTGCTGTTTGGATGACCAAGATCTGTCTGTTCACCACCAATCATATGCTTGTCTCAAAGAATAAGGTATGTATGCATGGCGAGGTACAAGCCAGCTCACTCACTAAATTAGTTATGATTCCACTGGGTGCATTCCCTAGAACCAGGGATTCCACTAGAGCGGTATCCCTGGTTCTAGTATATGTGGCTAAAAACCATGTGCCTATCTTCAGATAAGTCTTGGTTGATGGCATCGAGTCATAGCTTACGATTGCGCAACCGGTGATGCCTACACCGTTGTTGATCTACATGCTGACAACAGTTGATGCTATGCTCATGGATAACAGAGAATCTCTGTTCGATTTTGGAGAGACTGTCTGAGACATGTCGACCATTTCTGCAGAAATATACAGAAAATATTGTTCAATTTTATTCTGAGATACTAAAAATAATTGTGGCTGACTTGCCATAAGTAAAGTGCTCCAAGCTATCCGAGAACGACCACCATGGGGCGAGTTTTATAGCCAGCAGGTAGGCGCGGGCCAAGTGAACCATCTCATTAAAGCCAGTTCGAAGTTGCTTTATTTTTATGGTAGCTTCTGCTCTTCTAAGCTGCTTCAGCTCATCCCCTGCAATAATTCAAGAATGTAATGAAAAGTGACAAGACAGAGTTAATAAAATGTCTAGTATTGCCAATTCTAGTACTGATAGACGGAGACAGCAAAATCCAAATATTACCACTGCATGTTTCACAATTCTTTCATTATTGGGTGTTATGTATTTCTAAAGGCTAAGAGAGTTTCGCATGCTAGACTTGGCAAGAAATAAAAGTGCAATGTTTATGGTAAGAAACAGCTTAACAATGGGATAAGACACCTCCGAGCAGGCATTGCCACATACTTGCCCTCACGCCATAGCTTGAGTCAGCTCATTGTGCTTATTATACTAACTTACTGTATATTATGTTGTTTTTGCTTTAGTTTAGAATGGATGAGCCATTTTATCCTTTAGTTTAAAGGAATAAGACAACTCCTAGCAGGCATTGCCACATACTTGCCCTCACATGTAACTGCTAGTTTTTGTGTAGATTCGATTTGTCGCTGGTCAACATACCCAGAGGTTACAAGATCAAACCTCTGTGAGGTGCACTTTTCGTTCATAAAACTTGCTATAACTGGACACATGAAAGACAGACCAACCAGCGTTGAGATTTATATAGATTGAATGTAAACTATTTTTTCCTTCTGGATACTTGTAAAATAGGTTATAGTAAACTGTTTTTTCATTCAAGGTGCCAAATCTTCAATATTTTATCAAAAAATGACATTTATAAATAATTATGCATGTTTTACGAAAACTCTAATACAGTAGACGCTTTTATAATGTATGCCTTCCTATAACGTAAATTCCAGATAATGTAAAAAACTTGAGTGAAGTTTTTGCTTCCTACTATGTAAAAAAAACTTCATATAATGTAAAGGGTCAGGTTGGGTGAATTTTCAAAATTTGATTTGAATGTTTATCTTGCTGCACTTGCGAGAGAAAAGACGACATGTCTATGGCGTTATATCTATTATATATATCGCTCTACACAACATCCATGACATTCTTATTCGTCGTGATAGATACTCAGATGTGTCGACAAAACAGAGAATAGGTAGCTGCACGATTATTCATAAACAAACACTTGTAGGCTATCGATTGGTGCAGGTGTTACAGTGTTGGTCCACCAATCTGAATGGCATGAAGTGGAGTATCGTCGAAAGTTCTCTTTTATCGTAATCTTAATCCCTGAGTACAGACAGATGAAGAACAAGTAGACATCACTCTTTTTATAGCAAAATATATTTTTCTTTTGCTCTATCGTGGACATATAAAATATTTGTTATTAGTTTTTCTTTGCAGAATAGACTTGGCCTTATAGAAAGGTTAAGCGAATCGTTGAACATGAATGTCGGATATGTGCGCTTCCCATAAACTTATTGTAAAATTACCCTAATCCTAGTCCATAAAACCAGTGAGATTGATCAGAAAAAAGAGGAAAAGTTGTCGAGGCATATCAATAATACTGCAGTTACGGTACAGCTTGCAAATTAAGAAATTTGAGTCAAGGTATTTTTTGTATGGCCAAAGGGGTAAGTTTAAAAAGATCGTGGAATAGATTAGGCAATTTATATGTATTGTACTTTTCGTAAAACATGAAAACCCTATAACGTAAACGTTCCTAGAACGGATTATTTATGGGGTAAGAGCGCCTACTGTATTATTACATAAATGTAATGGAATCAGGAGTTGTTTACTCTTTTTAAAGTTGATAAAATAGGGATAAAATAACTCTAAAATATCTACAAACTAAGATTATTTATATAATTGTACTCTATGCTATTCTGCAGACAATAATAACTAAGATTTGTTTGACTTCACACTACCTAATGATTGATTAGCATGTCCTATATGTCATCTTTAACAGGTTTACCTACACAAAAATGTCAACGAAGTCGCGTGTTCTTGGCAGAAAAAGGCAGACATAGCAAACAATATTTAGAACTAATCCGATCGGAGATCTGATAAACTGTGTGAAGCAAGCTGAGCTGAAACATCGAATCATTTAAAGGTTACAGAAAACAGATAAAAGATACCTGCTCAGGCTAAATAAAACTACTGAGCGCAGTCAAAATAATTCTCTATTTTTGCTAAAAATAAATTTGAGGCGGATACATACCTTGTCTAAATTTTCTGGACTTTACAATACGAACTTTAATCTGGCTCTGTTATCAGTTTACCCGTCACACTATAACATGTATTGCACTTACTATGCATGCGGCAGCACTACCGTTCTGTCTTGCGTTGTCCAGCATTCTTTTCCAAAAGCACCTATCTGGCACAGACCTAGGTACTACAGTATGTCACCTCACTGGTATATCAGACGCCAACATTTTCGCTGCGGTGAGCTAATGTTCTATTCAAGTGATTTTTCGGTCAACTTTGATCAATATTTTTCTACGAGTGCTACAGATCCTAGCGCGGAGTGGGAATCCATAAAATAACCCAAAATCAAATCATGAGATTAGGAAATCTTGTTTACATTAACAGACCAATGTAAATCCTTTAATACTGATGAATATGTACTAACGAACAAACTTTAAACTCAATTACTTGTAATATGTGTAATCAAGAGAGGGATGGTAAGCCAGTTTGACGCACACCGGTGGTGAGACATGTGAGACTAAATATTTTTCAGAATGATCCAAACATCCAATCCATGCCAAAAGGAACGCATCTACAGTCATCTGCACCCCTCATGTGAAAAAGGAAAAGTGGTGGATGCCGTTGCTCTCAATCAAAAGACCAAAATTTGATGGCAAAAAGTAAAACTAACAACACAATGTTATAGTTAGAGAAAACATATCATTAAAGCCGCACTAAAGCGTATCGAGCTGATGACACAAATAATGAGATCTCATCTACAAAGCTTGCTTAGAGCCTGGTAGTGGTCAGTGTTTCAACGATAAAATAAATTAATAAATATATTACTTTCACTATATTACGAGCCAAATAAAACTTGTAAACTTGTGCATGAAAGTTTGCATTGCAACAAATTATCATAGAGTTGAAGATCATAGGGCTATTTATAATAGAGCAAGCTGAGAAAGAGTTGAAGATCATAGGGCTATTTATAATAGAGCAAGCTGAGAAAGAATTGAGGATCATAGGGCTATTTATAATAGAGCAAGCTGAGAAAAAGTTGAAGATCATAGGTCTATTTATAATAGAGCAAGCTGAGAAAGGGTTGAAGATCATAGGTCTATTTATAATAGAGCAAGCTGAGAAAGAGTTGAAGATCATAGGTCTATTTATAATAGAGCAAGCTGAGAAAGGGTTGAAGATCATAGGTCTATTTATAATAGAGCAAGCTGAGAAAGAGTTGAAGATCATAGGTCTATTTATAATAGAGCAAGCTGAGAAAATGTTGAAGATCATAGGTCTATTTATAATAGAGCAAGCTGAGAAAGAGTTCATGATCATAGGTCTATTTACAATAGAGCAAGCTGAGAAAGAGTTGAGGATCATAGGTCTATTTATCCGATGACCAGACACGAGCAAAGCGACTGTTTGGGAGATTTATGATAAATGCATATGTGCACACAACTCCCGAAAAATGATCCGTTAACAGCAGTAACCAAACCCTTGTACCGAAATCTCTTCAACAAATTTAACCATTTTTGTGTAGAGTCGTTTAAGTATAATAATGATACAAAACACATATAAACCTATTTAAATATGTTATCAAGTCTTTAAAAGGTTACCGCAATATTTTAAAACTAACCCATCTGATCAGATTATACATCAATAGACATTAATTCGGCCTCAAATCGAAATACAAACTTGACAAGCCTATTTTAATCAACATTAAGACCGGCCAATGAAACGCCGATAAGGCGGTGCGACAGAGAGTAGAACTATTAAGTCGTGCCCCTTTCATGAAAAAAAGCGTGCACATTTCACCAGTCTATCACATTGTCTAATTGCCGAAGATTTCTGTAATTAACGTTGATGTACTGAAAAGTATTCGTTTTTTGCGGATTCTACCAGACTCTAACATTTTGGACACTTATAATTAATACTTTGGTATTCCAACCGATGTCTAAAGCAGTGAAAGTAAAGGAAATAGCGATAATAATTTATAACGATTTTTTTTCTATTTTAACGATTTATAACGATACAATATATAATTAACATATAAGTACTGAAAAGTAATTGTTTCTTTTTGCCAGTTCTACCAGACTCTGACATTTTGGATACTTATAATGAGTACTGTGGTATTCCAACTGATGTCCAAAGCAGTGGAAGTAAAGGAAATGACGATGATATTTTTCAAACGATTCTTATAAGATTATTACAATATTTAATTGTAAGAATGATTACTCGAGTTTATAAGATTTAGTTATAAGAATAATCATTCGAATTTACAAGATCGAAGTGTATAGTGACCGATGGTGTGCAATATGTTAGTGTTATTTCTTTTCTAATGTATTTGTTGATGGTACTACGGCTGTGCCCAATTTTGCGGTACTGCCAAGCCATTTTTAATATCTGCAAAATTAAGTTATAGGCCTACATTTTCTTATAGATACACATCTATTTTTATGACAACCAGCTAAAATCTGTTTAGATTTTTAAATTCAGCATATTTTAGATATAAATACAGAAATTTAGATAAATATCACAACCTCTTGATATTGGTTGCTATGACCTGGTATGCTATGGTTGCTATATACAGCACCCAGGTATAGCTATATATATATCATCTTTTCCTTTCATTATTGCTGTTTGTTGTACATAATAACAACACCCAGTACATTGCAGCTACCATTGCAGCTACCATTGCAGTTCTCCTATTGCACTGCCAGTTGACTGCTAATATTGCATTTCTCAACCAGCAGTACCCTTTATTTTTCCATTATCACTTTGGTCGTGGGCTGTATGATAAGGGAATTTCTAGTTATTCATACATTATTTTGGAATAATTATAATTCCTTCACAGTGAAAAGGCGCATAAACATCTAGGTTTTCTTATCGAGCATGTACAATCCAACTAGGAGTTTTGTTGACAAATATTTTTATTATTTGAGACGAGGTCTTGCAAGACGATGTCGCAAGTGGCACGTATGAAACAACAGTGCCAGCTGCTCTTTTTAACGATTCCCGAGATATAAACAAGTTGTATGTCAGTGACCTGTTCAACGGCTGGTAGACAGCATAGCATGAATTCAAAATGATTCCACAAAGAAATGATTTTAAATTACATGAAATGGTATGCCTTGTAATCGCTTTTACAGAATATTGAATTGGTGAATACAATAATAAATACAATAATAATACATAAATACTTATCTTTATTTGCACCTCTGTAGCAATATTCCTTCTACAACAAAACTGTGTGAACCTGATGGATGTACAGTATATAATATATACGAGTACAGATAAATATAGACTATCCATGAATAAATAATGAGAAGTAACATGATTTGTGATTGGCTGATTCAGTCCATGTTGATGAGACAACTCTTGCTAAGTTCAACCAGGTTGGTTGTTCTATGTACCACTAGTTAAATTCGGGAACAAAAATCACTTTCCACTTGTATGAGACGCTCATCATAGAAATGATCAATAAACACAAATCTCAGCTGGAAAAAGAGAAGAGAAAAGACGCACAAAAATAAAGTTATCGACTAAAATAATGCATTGAAAGTTGCGACTAAAGCTAGTGACAGTATTTTATAGAGAAACTAGCTTTGAGCTGCCTTAAAACGATAAGCAAATTAGTGGGATTTCCCCTTGTCAGCAGCAAGCAGGGAGTCGTCTATGGGTTTCTGACCAATCAGCTTGTCTGCTGCTGTGTGCGGAACCGTGTCCTTGGAGAGTGGTGCCAGCCTCTTGGCTATCCATGGTTCAAGCGTTATGGGGTCACTCCACGCAAATCTATGGGTAAACAAAAAGTCAAAATCTTTGAAGGGGGAGCTTTTCTGATTAACTGTTAGTGTTGCGAATAGACACTCCTTAGCTTGAATTTATCATAACAAAGTATCTGTTAATTTTATTCTTTGGGGGGGGGGCTTTTGCAAATTCATTCTTTCAAATGTGATTATGAGCGATAATAACATGCACTTGTCAACAAAACTGATTTACAAACTAAATAGCAACGACACCCATCACTTCTTTTTTTTCACAGGCCTGCTGATGGTATCATAAACTGAATGGTAAGCTCGAATCAGCAGAGTTATAAAAAAATTGTCTTCGCACATTGTACGATCATTGGATTGTGCTATTTGGAGTCCGCCTTGTAACAATGGTGATTGTTTAGTCAATTTGTAGATTTACAGCCAGACAAATGACTGACTTTATGTCTCATGCCACATCAGGGGACATAACCATCTTAGAAGTCAATCAGTGGTATTCTGGACCAATAGAAGCTTGTAAGCATAAATTTCAAAATTGCAGTGAACCCTCGCCATACAATTTTAATTCATTATTGTGTCGGCATTTGTAAGGCAGAAATTTGGTATAGAAACTCATATGAAATATCTAACGCAAACATCCCCTGGTAAAAATCACCAAAAATTTATAAATGCACTGTACATATTAAATATTAGTAACACAATAGTATGCTAACCTTAGTAACTATAGTTACCTATCAATAACTAAGTGTATTTAGAGGTTTGGATCTGCAAAAAAATGTAACATCCCAATATACTATGTGCAGTACGTACCGTAGAGCGTTCTTACCTTCGAGGCAGATGTAGAATATAAACGTTGAATATAACTTAAATGAATTTAGCTTACTAAACACATACACAAAGCTAAGTTTTAATGTGTATGTTTAACTATTTTACTGAATTTCAACTTGTTCTACACCAAAATTTTATCACCTATCTATTTCTGGTTTTGTTTTTACAATTACTAATGATTAATAATGCCAAACTCAGCGAGATCAAGGTTCGGATCTCTTTCATTCGTTGTAGGAGAGATTTTGGCGAATAGCGTATAGGCATATTTTTTTTATTTCGACGTTTTCGGTACACCGACTGCCAAATTTTAATTTCAAGAAAATTTTTTGTTTATATCGTATGGCGAAATATATTTCGTACAGAGACGGCGAAAAATAATCGTGTTCTACATCTTAGTGCGAAAAGAATCGTATAGCAGGGTCATCGTAACCCAAGGGCGCTGTATGAGTGACTCAGAGACCCAACCATTTTATTATCATGATACTAGTGAATGGTACAGTGGTGTGCATAAACCTAGAATCACATTGTTTTGTTCACTCTACATGTATATCGAATGGATCTTCCATTTGCTTTCTATTTTCCCCGCCAATTATGATGCCATGCCAGATATTATATATCAATCTGATCAGCAGAAGATGTGCTTTCAAACAATGCATTGATTGATTTAACACAATCATTTCTGAGTGATTTATATTAATCATCATCACTCTTGAAGAGCTCAGAAAGTTAGTAAACAGCATGCCTCGACGGTGTCAGATGGTTATCAAGAACAAGGGCTGGCCAATAAAATACTAATGCTCAGCTCAAGACACCTTACCAGTCCTTCTGAAGACCAACAATAATCCAACGGCCATTTTCAGGGCCACCAATTTGTATAAAAGAGTTTTTTTGTATCCTATTTTATCAATTTTCACTAACAACATTCATAGCCTGCAATAAGTCTGCCTTTCGGTAGATTCACCCCCGGCGATAAAAATCTGAGAATATTTTCGAATATTTGGCATCATCTTGTTCTTCAGAATTTTCCCTTTCAAATGATATATATATTGATGGGGTTGAGGCACTTAACTCCAAAGAATTTCTTAGACAACAGCATATAAACATACATATTTGAAGATTTAACTGGTGATTCCAAGTTTATGCACACCACTGTATTACTAATAGACGGACTTCGAACAAAATGATTGAGAAACTTCTAGTAAAGCTAAAACTGAGAGTTATCCTACAATTTTAACTTGAACAGCCAATATAATTACTGGTGTGATAAGAATCAGACAGGATTTTATCTGATATGTTGGGTGCCAATAGCATATGATATCTCACATCCTTCCTGTTATTCTCAAATGTACAAGAAAGAGTACCGCCGCAAAAGCCAGAGTGTTTAAATGATGATTTATGTCCAAGTAGTAGGTGTATTTGATCTAGATGGAGCATATGTAAAAATAGGACTAATCTGAGAGTAGACTGACCCTGCTAGACCCTTTTACCTTGAACTAGATAATACTCAGCCACTCTGTACTGTGATAACTTTTTAGAAAGGTTACATCCGCGTTTGTACAGAAGAATTGGGCAAAGTAACGGCAATAAACAACCATTTTCATGTTGATAACTAGCATATTTTTCATTCTACTTTAGAGATCTCAAGGCCTACCATAAACTGGTTTGGCGGACATATATGATGCTATCACGCAGTATGCTATTGATATAGCAATAGCCTTCAAACATTTCAGAGACATTATTAGATCTTTCAGCCAGTCTTAGAAATATGCTTGTTTCCATCCAACACTTGCTGATAGGGCAGAGCAATCAACTCCATCAGCCATAATCATAAGCCAGCCCGCCCAGAGCACAACGACTTATTAAGAGCATTAAAGAGTATTGTTAGTAGCAATCGCTACAACTATAGGAATAACTATGTTAGCAAAGTCCTTGAACTATTCCTCACTGCCCACCAGCATAAGGCGATGAACACTTGACTGATTACATGCAAATACAATTAGTCATCTTTTAAACCACAGCAGAACTACCATATGGACTGTCACACTTCATAATTCAACAAATAGCTGTGACAAACCAACTGACCATCAAACTATAGATTTAACAAAGATAGAATATCACTAGTCTGTCAAGTAAGCAAAACTAGGCAACGACAATAAAAGCAGGTGGTTGGTGTAAAAGTCAAAAGGGATTGGAGCGAGTATAATTATCTTATGACAATGTAGCCCAGGCTTAGACAGGAAATCATCAACTCAGGCTTCCTTAGTAACAAACTTGCCAATGTTCATTCAATGAGCACTCTTCAACCAATTCGGATAGCAGTTTGATGAACGCGTGGGAAAGAGCTCCTGGCAGCACAAAATACTGGCAGCCCTAAATCAAGTCTACATAATGTACATGTTCAAGTGACTCCATGGCTGCATGAGAAAGCCTTCGAGTATTGGTCCCTAGAGGCAGTCTCTTCCACACTGGTGCAGAGGTGGCACGAGAAGCCAGCAGCAATAATTGCGAGTGAAAGATAGTTGGAAGTTTATAGAAAACAGAATAAAGGGTAAGCCCAAAGAGACTGCACTATTTATGTTGAGCAGCACGGGTGAAACTGAAGTTCAATGATTCGACGCCATCTGTGCTAAAATATCACCAGACAAGACCAACACTGTGGGGGGATTAGATACTCTGTGTGCGTGTGTGAGACTAAGAGACTGTATTGCAATTGACCAAAAAATCTGAGGTAGCTAGAGATTCTTTTCAGGGTCACAAGGTTAGACTGGTGAAGTCTGAGGAGCACCCATAAACACATATCTTCCACCCTGGCTTTATGGCCAATTAAAACCACCTTTGATGTACAAGTCTAGCTATTGTTAATTGTAGTCAAGAGAGGACAACTCTGACAAAACCTCTAATACATATATTTACATTACTGTCAATATTCAATTTCTACCATATCTGCATTTGAAGGTAAATAAATTAAGACATTATTACATGAATAATCATACTCCGAAAAAACAACTTGAATGTCGCAGTGAGTATTGCAGAGTTTCGCATTATATTAATCAGACAGAGTTGATTAACACTTGAGGCTATGATTTAAAGGAATTCCTAGTAGCAACAATATATGGCTCAGGGACTCCTTATTAATAAAACGTCACATCTTGATTTCTATTAATCCGAAAGCAGACACTTATGGATGACCAACACAGACAAGATATAGTTTGTTTTTACATGCGCGTATCATATTTTAGCTCTTTGTCCTTCATATTTATTATAACCCAAGTATGAATAAGGAGAGGAAGGACATATTGAGAAACAAGTCTAAAGAGGATTATATAGCGATCTCATTGCAAAACACGCGTCGCCAGGCAACAGTAGAAAAAGTATCAGCAAAGTTGAAAACCCGAGTTTCAACTATCCTTTTGCAATAGCAGTTATACTTTAAATTTAGAATTCTAAGGGATGACAGCCCTGATCTACTGGCCTTCTTAATAACAACATCAACTAACAAAGAAGCATAAATTAGTAATGTTTTCATACTACTGTACACACTGTGGCTGACTTACCGTGGGTTGTACAGCAGAGCACTCGTAAATACATAAACAAGAGCTATTCCGAGAATGACCTCCATAGGCGTGAGTTTCCCAGCCAGCAAGTAGGCATTGACCAAGTGAACCATCACATCAAAGCCAGTTCCAAGCACCTCTACCAAGGCTACTTTAGGGTGTACTTCCTTTGGCAGCTTCTGCCACTCCAAGCTGCTCCAACTGATTACCTGCAACAGGTTAATGTAAGTGAACACAGAGTGCAGTAGTGTCTACACCAGCTTCTATAAAGCCTGGTTACCATATCGATTGCGAGACTCCGGCGGTAACTTGCGCAGTAAAACGCTTGTGATGCTAAGCGGCATATGTTCACATGTAAAGCTGCATCGCTAAACATAATCCCATAATCAAATAAAATGTTCACTTGCCATGCCGTTGCTATAATGGTGACCTTCACCTGTAGAGTGCATTTCAGGAAAGTTTTGCCTGCGGTCTTTCGCGGAGTTTGAACAGTGCTAAACTATTGCGTTGCCGCCGGCAACTACTGACGGTACCCGGCACGTAGGTTCCCATTTCACCGCTAATAGTCTGCGGTGCTGTCGCCGGTGCTTTGCGACGTATATGGGAACAAGGTTTAATGGAGGCACTGCAAAATACAAACTTAGCTATAACATGTTGCCTAAAGTTGTGCCTTGCATAATGCAATCAATCACTAAGTTTCCATGACGCAGTTAATCTGCAAGTTTGCATCGTCCACAAGATGAAAACAGCAAAAATCTGCAAGTCAAACGAGTTTTGTTACTCGCAAACTTTTATCAAATGTTTTATGTTTGCAAAAGATGGAAATGACACTCGCGAATGATACACAAGACAATGCCGCGCAAGCGATTCTAGTTTAAACATTTTCAAAGCTTCAGTCATTCCTATTTTGAAAGCGTGTTGCTAAGTGAGACAGGTGTGCACTGTTATGACCTTTGGCATAGAATTCTTAATCTTTTTTTAACAAAGCGCCCGCAGTAATCCGCATCATGTGACTGTCCATTGAAACACTTATGACTGTGTGATACAACGTGCACACAATTCCAAATCTGCATTATCCATACAATAATATCATAGTGACTATGAGCTGTTACATCCGTATAAAGACTATGAGTGCTGACCATTTGAGACTTAAAGTGATAAGACGACTCATAATAAACGGTGCCAGTCACCCTTACTTAGTTTTTACCTTTTGGTAGTTTGCTATTATCAGCGTGCTATTGATTGTATCAATTGTGCTATCAGCAGCGAAAGGGCTACAGCACTCTCAAACTTTAACTGATATATTCTAATAGTGTAGTTGATAAAATTTAAACGCAGCACATCTATGGCTTCATTATACTAATAAAACTATTAATAAAACAATAATATAGGTTAGAGCTCTGACAGCAGCGGATTGGATGCGAAAATAATTTGTTTGTAAATAAGACACCACTCATATACTTTTCTCAAGTGACTGAGAAAAGTACGAAAATACTTTTCTCGAAAGGCTGAGATTGTGCTACCGCATGATAATGAAGGTTATTTTCTTTCATCAAAGTGATTATGCTGCCAACAGCAAGTAGCATAATAAAAACAATTGATGTACTGCTACTACCTTCTTGCATAGATCTGACTTGTTCCAAGTAAAATAGTAGAATAGATGCTGAACCATTTGTACGGCTGCAACCGCTCTCAGACGCTGCACCAGCACAAAGTTGACGAGGAAGACGGAGAAGGTGTCTATGAGGAAGTAGTAACGGTTACGAACTAGATCCTTCCTTGGTAGCATTCTCACACGAAACAGTATCATAGTGTGAACCACAAAGTGGTAGCATTCCAAGCAGAAAAACACATTCAATGCTGGACTATAAAGTGCAGTCCAAAGTGACTCCATCAGGATCGATAGAAGATTTCTGGAATATGTCAGTAAACAATGGAGATGTTGAAGTAATGGCCGGATATATTATAGTTTTTAGTTATTACACACATGCTACAACTATATATGGTTATTTGCATAAAAAGGATTTTCAACGCTTTGGCCAGCAAAGCTATGCTACAATTCAATTGAAATACATAGTTCAATCATAGTGGCAAACTTTGGAGAATTAAGCTAATTCCAGAACTTCACAGAAGAGATAAAATCACAAACATTCTTCATGTTGATAACAAGTATTTGGACAATCTGATGTTTTAATAAATTTTGGCGCTCAGGAACTTACGGAGATTCTCATGAAACCCTTATTGGTAGACCATCTACAGGTTTGTTACCCTTATTAGTAGACCATCTACAGGTTTGTTACCCTTATTGGTAGACCATCTACAGGTTTGTTACCCTTATTGGTAGACCATCTACAGGTTTGTTACCCTTATTGGTAGACCATCTACAGGTTTGTTACCCTTATTGGTAGACCATCTACAGGTTTGTTACCCTTATTGGTAGACCATCTACAGGTTTGTTACCCTTATTGGTAGACCATCTACAGGTTTGTTCATGAAACCCTTATTGGTAGACCATCTACAGGTTTGTTCATGAAACCCTTATTGGTAGACCATCTACAGGTTTGTTACCCTTATTGGTAGACCATCTACAGGTTTGTTCAACTTACAAAAATGCTGTCACAAATACTTCAACATCATTCGTTATTTAGATTTTTCCAAAAAATTATGTTGAAAAACAGTGGAGTTGTCTTTGGTACCCAACATTGAAAATGTAAATACACAGTGCTAATAGGGGACAAGCTTGGTTTTACAGTAAACAGATTTGTTTCAAGTTTTATCATGTCTATTCTATGTAAAGTATTAGTACAGTAGTTTTGTTTGGCTTTTGTGAAATATTGCCTCACAATTTTAACTAACGATACACAGCTGTGTAAATGAAAAATGACTGGTCGCTATTGCTACTTTTTAAGTCTAGAGAATGATGCAGAATACAAGGTAATCGTTGCGAATAATCATTTTTCATATTTAGTGCCAAATTTGCAAAATGTTGAGTCTGTTGTAAATATTTTAACATAATATGTATCTTGTTACTACTTAAAGACATAGTTGCGTCAAAAAGGTCGATTTGATGAAATTAAGACCAATAAAAGGCTAAAACATCAGCTACAATTTGACGTCATTGTTGTCTTTATAGACTAACCCTGTCCAGAGATATAAGTGTTTGAATGAGGCCATCTTTTAAAAAGCTCAGATTCGAGCGGGTGCTTTATTCGTGACGTAATGAGTGATACTTGTGAAAAGAGTCCACGAGTGATAAATATAATATCTCTTCATTAGCCAATTATCAGCACGAAATTTTTATATAGGTGATATTAAATATTATCGTTCGTAAAACGGGTTGTCTGTGACTTCGAAGATTCTCATTGTTAGGGATTTTACTCTATTACTAGCTAGTTATGCGCATTGACTAGTTGTAGATTCTAGATTCATCGACACCGATATTTAATTTACTGATTTAATTGACATCGTTAATTTACTGAATCACTGCACCAACATGTTTTATTGACAAACAACAGAATTGTAACAATGCTCAGTTCAGCCAAGGTGACTCGAAGTTTTCTGAGCGTCAGGTGATTAAAGATTGGGGCAGACAGGTTATGGTTAGAGCTGACAGACGACAACAGCGTTATGCTGCAGAGAAAGATAGGATAATGGAGGTAAATTTATCTTTGAGTATCCTTTACATATATTCTAAACTAACGGTAATAATTTTAGTGCTCATGAATACATCTACTAACAAGTAAAATTAAAACTTTTTGCTATCACGAATCATCGTTTCATAACTTTTTAATCAGTTCACAACTTTTTATCGTTTCACCTAGCTATAACATTTGCTTTAAATTTTCTTTGGCAATTCTAGCTAGTAAATTAGATTCATGATTAGAATTCATGTTCATTTCTCACTAGTAGAAAGTGAGAAACATCTAATGATCAATGCCCATCTTTAACTCTCAGAAACAAAGCTTCGAATTGTTGGCTTTGCGTATTTATGCTTTTGTTAAACATTTATTTATTTTGAAAATTACACTCGCAATCTATCTAAATCTCAAATTGAAAGCTTTCAGTAGATATGCGTTAGAATGACATATATATGAATGACATTTAGTACATTTGTTTTATTGTTACAGGATGTTTGTGTGGTTCACTAGGCGAGCAGTCGTGTCGGTCTGGAAACTGCCATAAATGGGAAAGAGAGACACGAATGTGTGCTGCACAAACCATATATTTTGTGTCAGTTTGCTGCAGTAGATTAATTTGTCCTATTATATGACCTGAAACTATGTGAATGGCCACGACTTGGATGGATGGTTTTAATAAAAACTTTATGCTGCGATGAAAATTTTTTGGCTTGTAAAAATTATATGATAAAATAATATTGTTGAAGACAATGCAAAACATGAATTGCAGAACATATTGAATACATCATAGCCCTGTTGCCATCTGTGCTGAGATTTTCTCTGATAGATGAATTTATGACGTGTAATCAGAGCTGTATTGGCTGGTACTTTTGCATAGCTCTACTCAATTCCAACGGACCAGATATTAAATTCAAAAAAGTTTATGCTCCACACAACTAAGTGAAAACAGGTGAGTCCACAATCCGCCAATCACGTGCAAGAATGGCTTTAGTAATCCTTTGCCAAAACCGGTAAGTTAATTGATTTCAACGAAATTGACGTTTTTTAAGGTTCACTATTTCGGTCGACTCATAAAACCAATTGTTTTGTATTTGAATTAACTAATCGAATGTGACCAGTAAACTTTTTCTACAAATTGATACTGATAATGACTAGATGACTATAAATGACATTTTGGGATGCAGTTGGTTTCGCCATATATTCAAACATATTATTTTTAAAGATGGCGGCATGCTTATTTTGTTTAGTAGCTAGTTTACGGTGTGGGTAGTAACTGAGAACAACTTGAGGGCCTAATTACCGTTGACCGGCCAAATCGTAGTCGGTACTCAGATGTTTACACAACATTTAGAGGAAGCTAATATGACAAGTTTTTAATTTCCATTATTTGAAGCGTTTGCGACATTCATAAGGTATTTGTAGCTGGATTAAAAACTTTATTCTAGACAACATGAGCAAATACAAAATAAAATATATGCCAATAGAGTTGCGTAGGACTAGACTTTTATTACATTAGCCTATGTGATTACGAGAGATAGAGACAGGTTGTATCACTCGTTACATCATTTTGGGCAAGTCTGGGCATGTTTTTTTGGCCTGAGCATTTTTACAGCGATCATTTTTTTTTCGATTTCAATCTTCAAATATCTTGACAATGAGATTGCCTAGCACAACAAACAACATATCAACTGATAGACAAAAAATACTTTCTTTTAAAAGCAAATAAAATTTGACGCAATCACATCTCTAACACTATTTAAATGCTAGTAAACTAAAAGTAGGCCTACACTTGCATTGTGCATTAGCACAGTATTGGAGTAGTAACGTAGAAGACTCTAGAGGGCAGCTTTTTTAAAATTTTACTGCTTTGAGCGTGTTGCCCACTTGCGTCCCAATAAATGGGTCTAATTATATAAATTTACTAGCGTATTACTTGACAACACACAAAACAAATACAGTCAAACATGGATAACTCGAACTTCACGGGACCGAGCAAAAGTGTTCAAATTATCAGAGCGTTCAAGTTATTAGAGCACTGTCACAAGTCCATGTATTTACTTATTTATTAGTAGATACATGTACATATGCAAACTATAATATAAATCAAAAGCACAAATGGCTTGTTTCAAATTAAATGCTTCTAATGTAAAGTTTAAAACGTTTTTATCAAAAAGTATAGAGATTTTTCTATCACTTGAGATTGGTTTGTTGTTTGAGGTGATGTTATTGCCAGGACGTTTTTTTAGATTGACATTGGCAAAACTTGATCGTTGTTGAAATGCTCAAAAGAAAAGACATCTTTTTCTTTTGAGCGTTTTACCCACGATCAATTTTGCCGACTTTTCTTGAAGTTTATGCAACTTCAAGAAAAAGTTACCAAAGAAAAATCCCTTACTTTACCTGGGATTCGTTAAGAGCAACACTCCGAGGCAGTTCAATTAAAAGTTTTACGAGGTTTAACGGTACATTGTATATCACTCACGCTTTTTGAATGGATACTTATTGAATGTACACACGTATTCTGTGTTTAGGTCAAACGATGAATAGTTTTTTTTTAGCTAAGACAACGTATACGTTTAATAAAAACAATTTTAAGACGTTTTAAACATTCAACATTCCGACGTTGATTCAACACGGAATCAATGTCGGAAAACTATTCGTCACGGGCTAGCCGGGTCACGCAATCAAGGATTTTCGCCACGTACATACAAAACAACATGCTGTTTTTGTTTTGTATGCGCGTGGCGAATATCCTTGCGCGCGTGACCCGGCAAGCCCGTGCTATTAATCGTATAGCAGTATAAATCAAATTTGACCAAACCTTTAGAAAAGTCGTTGACAAAATTATTTTGCCGATGGTGGTAATAACAACGCTTATGAATTACGAAAATATGAGGTTTACCTCTATGGCTTTGAATAAAGTTATTTTCTAAAGCGATAACAACCGTTTCGGTAGCCGTTGGGCAAAAAAACAGTTCGAATTAACAGTGTTGAGTTCGAGTTATCTATAGCAATTTATCATAACGTGGGAACGGACCAAAGAAACTGTTCGAATTAACCATGTTTTCGAGCTATCCGTGGCCGAGTTATCCATGTTTGACTGTATTACCTAGGTGATGCTACTTCATGATAACAAAATTTGTGGAGCTAGGTGAAATAGAACGTGAAGTCTTAGAATAAAATGAGAAAATAGGCGTACATACATTTTAGGAGCTAAACTGTATTATGCTTATTTACACTGTATAGACATGTGTAAATGGGTGCTTTTTGTGATAAGGAACTTTTATAAAAAACATGTTTTTCATTTTTTATTTATTTCGTTATTAGTAGCCATAATATAGCTTGATCTAAATTCTAATCAAAGTACTCTGTGCTATAACATGGTAGCACCAACATTCAATGATTATTATAGACATAAACAGCTTAAAAAGCTATGCAATTTTAACAAAAGAGTGCTTTGCCATACCGTCATCTCAGCTCCGTTAGCTCTTATTAAAGCAGTCAACGTGTTGTGATTTTCTATTTTTTGTTAACACGCCTTGGTACTGTAATGGATTTACTGAGCTGAGCTTTCTCTAATTATCATAAGTATTCAACCATTCTCAGATTAGCCCAAAAGCCAGCTTGCGCAGAAGGCCCATAGATTAACACCCAGCCCTTGCTATATAAGCGAAGGTGCTCCCGTGTTAAACAGGAAAGGTAAGAATATGCAACAGAGAAGATACCCTAGTGAGGGGGAACTAAGAGCACAGAGCTAGCGATACAGACTACGAACGACAGAACTAAGGACTGAGAGTTACGTTCTTAATGTTCATTAAGAACAGTGTGGTAACATTAACCTACCTTTGTATATTTTTGTAACACATATATATATATATATATCTTAACATTCTTACATTTACAAGTGTAACTGTTTGAGTATTCGTTATTAGCTCATTTCAGCATTACGCTTGATTGTAGTGAATTGTATCTGATTGTTCTATCTTTTCATGCTTATAGATAGAGCTCATGTAAATAAAGAGCCATTATTCACCAGACACCTTGCTTGCCACAATTAGTTGTGCATGAGAGTTATTACTCATTCTGTGTAAGACAACTAGTACGCAGAACCCACTTGCAAGTGGCTAGTCAGCGCTGACTTCCACAACAGTACGTACGCCTTAGACCTATTAACATTTGGTTGTTTGTATGTCTTGGTCATTGATCAAATATATTATCACAATGCTTGTGAAGCACCAGGTTACGGCAACTACCACAAATGAACAGAAAACATGCTCTTGAATAGTCTGTCAACTTTCGCTGTCATTGCCGATTTCGGCTTAGCACTACTGTCAGAAGCAATAAATCAAGCTATAACAGCTATAACTGCAGACACAAACCTAGCCATCGAAATTCATTGAAAAAAATGCTAGTTTGCAAAAAGACAGAATAGAAACAGTTGAAGAGATAAAAAAATTTCGCATGCATGAAATGTTCGGTTATAAAAAGGTAGAATAAGTGACAGAAAGTACCAATTACAATCATTGAAAATGACATAACCAAAACAAAAACCATAGCTTGCAAAAAAAGTAAAACACACTACTTAAGCGATGAAAAGGCTTATAAACTTACAAGAATTAATTTTTACCGACGCAAAGGAAATGCTCGTGCTTATATAGCACACGCTCACTAAAGGTATCGATGGAGTGATAAATTATGACCTTTGGAACGAAAAAGATATGCAGGATAAGTGCGTTCACACTAACCTTGGACTGCGCACCAACAATTCAAGTAAACCCTTACGCACTCCCAGTTAGTGTAACTTTACGTGCAACTTCAACATCGATACGCGAGCTATGACTTTGGCAGTGGGCCAACCAATTGACGTATTTTCGCAACATGGGTCAAGCTTCCTCGAGCAATAGACGAGTAAAGTCTGATCGATTCGCATTTTTTATGGCAGACGCTCAAGTTAGTTAGTAATCTTTTAGTTTGCTGATAGCCAAATGACAAAACTTTTAGTTGTACGCATATTATTAATTAACATAGAAACTGTAAAAGCATCCTGAATGCAAGTTAGTTGTGAAAAATTCATGTTTAGTTTGAGATTATTTGTGTGAAAATTAAACTAAAATTTACATGAGAGGACGACTTCAAATAAGTAATGCAGAGTAATTTATACAAAAATAAATTGATTGATACTATATACAACTACAAGGGCTCATGTCTGAAGACTAGATTCTCTATGGGTATTGATTGTGGCAAGATCAATTGTTAATTAATAGTTGGATGACTATAATATGGTCTGTATCATCTGTCTGTGTAAGTATCATTGATATTTACTTCTATGGTTTATCTGCAGTGGGTTAATTATGTTTTCAATTTAACCGCCAGCTTTCATGTACAAATTCTAGCAGATGTTGATAGTTGTGAGGGTAAGGGAACATTTTCTTTCTTAGATTGGTGTAATTGCTGCATCTGTATAGGTAATGGGTCTACTGTTTCGTCCTCATCCAGGGATGTGCATGTTGGGGTAAATGCTAAATTGAGTTTGTATAAGTGATATTGTAAGGTTGTGTGGCCTGTGAAGAGCCCGGTTAAAATTAGTATTTGTCTCCTTGGTAATATAAGTAGAATAGGGTTTTTCTCCAGATGATCTGTTTCTAGGTCATTTAATAAACTAGTGGAACAGTGTCCTGTTATCAAATGAGTTTTTTGATCAGCGTTGCCGATCATTAATTAGTTGCTTTCGAATAGTGGATCTTCTAAAATGACTTGATGACATATCTGCTATAGTTGTATTTCTATCATTTAGGCTTACAATGTGAGAATGTATTTTCTTTTGAAGTTTGCTTTTTGTAGATAACAAAGTTTTTGCGAAAAAGCTCTGTCCTATTGCCATCCTACAGAATGTATATATGTCTCTGGAGCTTAAAGGTTGACTTGCAACAAAATTCACATTACAGTTATTTGGCATCAAAAGATTCACCATGTCTTACTCTGTTGTGTTGTAAGTGCCAAATATGTAGAAATGTGATTACAAGCTCCTAAAAGCTCAAAAACGAAAAGCGGCCGTATATTGGAATCTCTTTATTTCGATGATGTAGCCACGAAATTTGGTTATCGTCTTGTCACGTATGTTCTCATGTGAATTTAAAGGCCAATACAAAGCTCAATATAAAACTTATCGTAGTACTAGTTTATGACAAACACTTCGGGTTTTACCGAAGACCCCGTATCAAATATAGATGCTCGCTACTTTACAGTTTTGTTTCGGCATTATTCAATCGTCAAGTTGTTCTCTGATCATGTGACCCAATACTTCGCAAATAATTTTTGCAGCACTTTTCAATTATCACAGGTGACCAACAGGCTCGTCATGATTATCAGACAATGATATATACTCCTTCGAGGTAAGGTTAAAAAAGTTAAATGAATTTTTTCGGTAAGTTATAAGATATCACTGGTAAAAGTGACAGCATTACAATGACGATAAAATAGACGCATAAGAACAATAGACATAATTTTATTGAATGCGTGAAGCATATTTGTGAAAATATTTTGACGAATAAGGTTGCAAGAAAGTGTAAACAGAAACCATCTCTCACAACTACATCCCATTTAAGCCGTTTTGGAAACGGAATCCAAACTACGTTTTTGAGCTTTTAACACCTTCTAATCACCTTTCCACATATTTTGCACCTACAACACAACAGAGTAAGACATGGTGAATCTTTTCATATCAAATAACGGTAATGTGAATTTTGTTGCAAGTCAACCTTTAAAGACTCAGCTGTAGGTATGTTTGTGATATGGTGGAATGCTTCCGTCGAGTGGTTAGTCTTTGCTCCTAGTATGTCTTTCAAACAACTATAGAGAGCTGTCAGCTTTTTGACCCCATATAAAACTAATTTAAAACACTTTCGGTATTATGGTTGATTCTAGTATTTTCTTAGAATAGTATGGCTTTAACCCTACATTGATGAAAGGTAGAAGTAGTCTTCATTTTTTGGCCAATATCGCTTTTGATTCTTTTCTTTGTGTGTTGAGTGCTAATTTAGAGCCTAGGGTTAAGCCTAAAACTTTAGTAGACTTCGTAATGTTTAATTTCTCTGCTGACTTGAAGTTGTTTTGGGCTGCAATTGAACCAAATCGTATCGATGTGTCTTGGAACAGTTTGCTTTCATGCACCATTGTTCTAGCCAGTGGGTGAGCTTCATGCAGTTGCTTTTCATTGTTTCATATAGTAGTTCTTCATTTGGTCTTGAGCAGATAACTGAACAATCGTCTGCATATTGAAGCGGGGTTCCATTCCATGAGTTCAGCATGTCTCTTGTGTGAAGTATATATATATATATATATATATATATATATATATATAAGTATAAATGCTTCCTTGTTGCATCCGTAATGAAAAACTAAAATAAGAATTACTACAAACGGCTGACATTAACATTAACATGCATAAACTAACAGTCACATGTGCAAAATACGAATCGGCAAAAAGGACCCTAGATGAATTCGGAAGGCGAGAGGAAGAGGTACAGCAGTGGCAAGAGGGCGCACACAGAGGGAGGGCAAGCGAGCCAATGCAATAGACAAGGACATAGCTGGTAGACGTGTTACAAAGTTGAATGTTACAATTGCTCACAACAAGGGCACATAGAGGCTAGCTGTCCTAACATTATTAAATATAAAAATTGCGGAAAAGAAGGACACAAAGCGTTTGATTGATACAGTACACAAAGCGGCAGAGCAAGAGGGCTGAAAAAGAGCGCAGAGCGGTAGACAATACCATCAGGCAGCAGCAACTGAGCAACACAAGGAAGCTAGTCTACACAAGGACAGAAAGACGACATGAAACAAGCAGCATACTGCGGCAATCAATCGAGCGATGATTCATTGTGACTAGGGAGAGGAGACAACGACCAACAAAAAGAGTCAAAGGAAATTTTTTTATATACAGTATGTTAACATAAAATAACAATAATACAACAGAGTGAAGACCACCCTTACCTCTACGGTATCTGCGCTGGACCCAATGCTGCCGACGATACAGCCTGCTAAACCCAACAGGAAGAAGCTGAAACCAACTCACTTGTTATCTAATTCTTTGTTGTAATCTTGTCTCAGTTTTCTGCAAGTCTTTTAATAACAATCAGAAATGATATTTTTCCAACAAATAAACGATTTTGTTATAGTAATAACATTATGTTCCCTTTTAAGAGCAAAACACCAGCTGACTTGCCTAATAAATTGCAGCAGACCCTCTATATTAGCATAATGCCTTTACATTACGTTCTTGTTCAAACTCACCAATCACATCGTTTCTCCTTCTGCTAACTGTGTAAAAAATTTCCATTTGTAACAATAAAAACTATTGAGAGAAAACTAGTAATAGCAGTGAAATAATCTAAACTCTAACAGAAAGTTTATAACATTTCACATAAACTATGTAGAGAACCATATTCTTGGGATACAGTAAGACACATCTTATTAACGAAAAAGACTAAATACAAAATATTATTTCAAAAAAAGTAACAAAAACGGAGAAATATTGCTTAAACGACTCTACCACCTGGTAGTTGATTGGAACAGCTACTTAGATAATTCTGACAAACTATTATGAACATAAATAAATCCTTTGAGCATGTGAACAGTGAAAATAAATTTATTAAGAATTGTTCATTGCGTACAAATTTTCTATAAATCTTGATAATGACGTCTGTCATATTTTCTTCAACTTCATGAGCTTTCAGTAAAGGAAAGCTCATGGAGTTGCTCTCCCACGGATCTTTATAAAACGATCATTTACTTTATAGTTTGCTTGCTAGAATAGCATTAGCGATTTTGTTATTACGTTCACTACAAGACTCTATCATACGATTTTCCAGTACTGGCATCCTAAGGCAAAAATGTCGTATAGAGGAGTATAGAAACTCTTAGTAATCATCTAATACAAACACCACTTTGTTAAAAACTTCAAATTTTATGTACTTACTGTACATATTAAAAACTAGAAACTCCCCTGTCATACAGCCCACGACCAAAGTGATAATGGAAAAAAAGGGTACTGCTGGTTGTTGAAAAAGTAGTTGTCAGCAGGAATTGACAGGGTATAGTGTAAATAAGAGTTGTTCAAGATGATATAAAATAAATTTGAGGGAGCATGACTCCAAAAAGATGCAACTAACAATTTATTTTGGAGGTAAAGTTGGGTTGAAACCAGGTATATGAGTAATTGGTTAATTGTTGATATTAGTTGTATTTGGTGGTATAATATAAGTAGATATATAAAGGTAAAAAAGTTCTATTTTAGAAGTGTAAGAATAGAAAAATGTTAGGAATGTTGTGAATGGAAAGTATATGGAGAATGTAAAATTGTATATAAAGTAATAGAAATGGAATATGATATAGAATAATGTTGTAAATAGATTTATAAGTAGGCCCTATAATATGAGTATATGTAAAGTATTTTGTATACGAAGTTACGAGCTAAGAACAAAGGAAATATACAATAATAGAAATATAGAAAAGGAGACATATAGTGTTTAGAAAAAGTTCATATAGAAAATAATAGAAATAGTTTTGTTAGATAAGTGCAGTGTTCTGTTAAAGTCTCCTCTCTTTTACGTTGTAGGATTTGGTCATTGTTAGATAATCAAGTGATATGCTCCCTACCGAAGCTGTTAACAAGTAAGTCATTTATGTTTCGAACTCGAGAGAGGGAAAAGTGTAGTTCATTTTGAAAAAAGTTCGTTTCCTGTTACAGCGTTAAAATATTGAGAGTTGGTTTGTGTGAGCCGATGAGTAGTAACTTTAAGATCTTGAAATTAGATTTTACTGAAGGTACGCAAGTTTTTCAGTTTCCCTAATAATAGGGAAAAGTATAGTTCAGTAAAATCTAATCTCAAGATCTTAAAGTTACTATTCTCAATATTTTACCGTTGTAACAGGAAACAAACTTTTTCCAATATGAACTATACTCTTTCGAAAGAAAGCAACTAACGATATTCCAGCGGTAATTTCGGCCATAAGCTGGTGAAATGTGCACGTTTTTCTCGTAAAATGCGCACGAATTTATGATTCTACTATCTGTCGCACGGCTTTATGGGCATTTTGTTGGCCAGTCTTAATTTTGATTAAAAAGGCTTGTCAGATTTTAATGGCAATTTCAGACCAATTTAATCTTTTTAGTTATGTATAATCCGATGAGTAAGTTTTAGGATATTGTTGACACTTTTCAAAGACTTGGTAACATATTTAAATAGGTATATACCTAGGTGTTTTGTATCATTATTATACTTAAACAACGCGACAGACAAATGATTAAATTTTTTGATGGAATTTTTGGTACAAGGGTTTGGGTATGGCCGTCGATGGATACTTTTCGGGAGTTGTGTGCACATATGCATTTATCATCCAGCTCCAAAACACTCGCTTTGGTCGTGGAATTAGTAACAAAATAGTATGTTTACCTTAGTAACTAGAGTTACCTACAGTAATTTTATTGTATTTAGTGGTTATGATCTGCGATAAAATGTAACATTACAATGTGCTATGTGCAGTACGTACCATAAAATGTTCTTACCTTCTTGACAGATGTACAGTAGGCGCTCCTATAACCTAAATAATCTGTTCCAGGACTGTTTACGTTATGGAAATTTACGTTGTAAGAACAATAAAATACCTGTAAATTGCCTAATCCGTTCCAAGATCTTTCCAAACTCACCCCTTGGGCCATGCATAAACGAAAAACTTGACTCAACTCTTTTAATTAGTGGGCTGAACCATAACTGCAGTATTATTGGGTTGCATTGACAACTTTTCTTCTTTTTATGATCAATCTCTTTGGTTTTATAGACAATGATTGTGGTAATTTTACAACAAGTTGATCGGGGACTGCACACTTTTGACTTTCATTTTCAACAGTTTGCTAATTGTATCTAAACAGCAAAGTCTAGTCTACAAAGCAAAACTAATAACATATATTTTGTACGTTTACAATAACACAAAACAAAATATTTTTTACTATGAAAAGCGGTTCTACCCGTTCATTGTTTATTTGTATCTAGGGGTTAAGGTTACGATAAAAAGATAACTTTCTTATGACTCTCCAACTCCTGACATTCAGATTGGTAGCCTGACGCTGTAACACCTGTACCAGTCGATCGCCTTCAAGTATTAACAATTGCGCAGCAATCCTATACTCTGTTTTGTCGACACATTTGACCATTTGTTATGACAAACTAGGATGTCGCAAAAGTTCTATACTCGTATAATAGATATAAGGTATAAAGCTAGTAGATGAAGATCTATGAAGACGCATCTTATTTTCTTACACAAGTCTGGCAAGATAAACTAACACTCAAATCGATTTTGAAAACTCACCTGATTTGACTCTTTACATTATATGGAATTTTGTATGTAGTACGAAGCAAAAACGTCATAGATTTTTTACGTCATCTGGAATTTATGTTGTAGGAAGTATACATTATAGGAGTGTCTACTGTATAACATAAACGTTGATATAACTTAAATAAAGTCAGCTTACTAAACACATACTTAAAGCTAAGTTTTATTATGTATTTTACTTAAATTTAACTTTGTTCAAAACCAGCTAAGATTTTTAGATGTTTCTAGTTCCGCTTTCACTATAACCGATAGCAAATAACCTTGAACAGAGAGAGAGAGAGAGAGCAAGCATCATATATTTTTTAGGCGTTGTGTGGGAGATTTCGGCGAATAGCATATTGGCATCTTCGTCATTTCGACGTATTCCGTACACTGATTACCAACTTCTAATTTCAAAATACATTATTGTTGATATTGTATGGGTAAAGATGTTTTGTATAGAAAGGGCAGAAAATATTTGTTCTACACTTTAGGGCAAAAAAATCGTATAACAGGGAAATCGTAATCCGGGGCGCACTGTATAAAACCACTAAATACAAATTAGATCTATTCCCACCCTCTGAAAAAAACCACTAAAACAGGATATTACAAAAGAAAAACCTATTTTCAAGTGTTCAAATTCACCACCTACGCTCACAAAGTAACAAAAACCTATCTAACCATTTTGATCTGCAATAAATTGTGACATTATTGTGTACAGCATTGTACGTCTTACCTTTGAGACAGACAGTAGCTGCTAACGGCAGTGTGAGAGAGGCTTGATAGCAACACGTTCTGTACACTCTAGTTTGTTGAGATGCACTAGGTCATGTTTAATTGAGGATCATATGACTATTATCAATTTCGGAGTTATGCTCTTTTTATTATTTAGCGTTCAATGTGAAAATACACGTTTTTCTTTGGCAGAACACCACCTGGTATTACTTCCTGTTCTCTCGTTCGCAAAGTACGTTTATAAAAATTCATTGAAGCATTACAGCTAACTAAATTCTGGAAATAAATTGATGAGTTCTTTCCATTCTTTACTAAAATACTATGAGTAATCCTGGGGCTCCTCCACTGAACTGTACAACAGGCTATGGGCCCAGAGACAGACAGGCCAACCAGAATAGATTATATTTCTCTGGTAATCCAGACGCATATAAGATCTGGGAAACTGGTTTGATAGTGCACTTGTACACACTCGATGAAGCAGTACATAATAAGGCCATTGTATCGAAACCCGCAGACAAAAATGACAAGACTAACTTTGCATCTAAGAATAAATGAGCTTATGCCGAACTGGTTCAACGCATAGATGAACATCCTCTACAATTAGTAATGCAAGACGCAGACAATGATGGTGGCTTAGTACAGCATATCTTACGCAACCATTACCAATCAACAAAATCGCCAAGAGTACTCACTCTCCATGGGCAGTTAACAACTGCATCAATGATGGACACTGAAGACATCACTGATTGTCGCCGACATGCGGAAAGCCATGCTACAGACCTAAAATCTGCCACTGAAACTATCACTGATAACTTATTCAAAGCATTGATCATGAAAGGGCTGCCACAATCTTTTCAATCGTTCGTAGCTGTGCATGCACAATTCGACAAAACACAGATCTTTGCTGAATTTAAAGCTCTTTATGTGACTTTGTCCAGCAAGTCGCCAGCTAAGGAACCCAGATCAAGGCTATCGAAATACCACAATCATCAACACAGAGAGAAACTAAAATTAACCACCTCAGAACCAGGTGTGTCAAGCCTGTGGAAAGAAAAACCATTCGTCAAAGCATTGCTTCTCTAAAGACAGACAGAGATGCACCTTCTGTCAACTGTCAGGATATATTGAACAAGTGCGTCGCAAAAAGAACAGATCCATGTCGAACATAGTGATGAATTCATCACAAAGATCCTACACATTAAAAGGCAGCTAGCTCTACAGCAGAAGCTCAGCAGAGTCACACCTCAAACAACTTCCTTATGGTCGACTGAGGCGATATCAGCCATGTAATCAACAACTAAGATGCAATCATTCAGAATGATACTGACTTCATTTAAAAAAAAACTTCATAGAAATGGCAGATGGCCACCTCACAAATGAGATCATCAAAGTAAAGCATTGTTCATGCTTTTAGACACAAACTAAATAAAGTTGAAACTTGCCTACAGAATGTACTGTGTGCGCCGAGCTTTCCACAAAGCCTTTTCTTAGTAAAAGCAGCCACAAAAGGCGCAGCCTGTATTTTCCCCCAACCAAAACAAACAGATCTAAAGATAGTTTCCCATCATCGAACAAAACAGATTATTCTTTCTCATGACACGACTTGACAAACAAACAGCACAAGTTATCGGAGACTTGGAGGATTGGCACAAAATCTTAGCTTACTCTAACCATGATGACATTTTGAAACTCTAAACAGTCACCAAGGGAATGCAAATCTCAGACACCAAGGCGACTCATGGAACATACATAATATGTCTGGTGACCAAACAGACTACACAGACCCACAGCCAAGACATGAAAACCATACAAGCCACCAAGGCGCTCCATAGGGTCCACACCCAACTACATGTATGTGGCCCAATCACCTGTCTTTCAAGAAAGACACAAATTTTCCACAAACTTTGTAGATGAATAACCAAGAATGTTGTTTACCTACCCAATACAGCACAAGGAACATGCCGTAACAGCCCTGAAACATTTCATTGCTTATGTAGCATTGATTGGCAATATCAAAGAAATTCATACTGACTGTGATAGAGAGTTCTTTGGAGAGCCCTATGAACAAACTATGAAAGAACAATAAGTCAAACACACCAAGATGGCCCTTCATTTATCCTACCAAAATAGAAAAGTAGAGAGGAGTCTTGGAGAACTCTGATGGATGCAGCAAGATCACTCCTAAAAATGCATCAATATCAAAGACACTCTGGTCCTATGACATACGCCACGCTCAGTACATCAGAAACAAAATTACCAACGATGAACCAACTTAACAGAGTATGAACCGTTCATAAATATTAAGTCAGATATGAGGAAAACACATATGCTTAGACCAGACTGCATTTTCTACAGTGAAGGTCACAAACAGAAGCTCACTGACAAAGGAATTCATTACATCTCACGTAGCTTAATTGGTTAGGTTATCGTCTGGTTAACAGGAGGTTCTGAAATTAAATCCAACACGAAGCGAATCTTTTCTTCCTAGATTTTATAGATGAACCGTACGATGCATGACTTTGAGATTTATATATAGATTGAATTATGCACAAGAATTTATTCTCGATTTGCTCAAGACTAAATTCATGCCAATTGGCTTGCCAGAACACAATGGACATGAGCACTCATCACTAGATAACATAGTCAAAAATAAAACAAGCCAATAACTATAACACGAAGAAGATGCCCGGCAGCAGTTGGGTATATCTTTCACTTATCCTGTTCATGGTGAACTATGGGTCTATGAGTTTATGTGTGAACATGTCTCCTTAACTTTACAGAGTGTTAACATTTACTAGAGGTGTGATATATGAACAAACAGACCATGTAACAGCGGTTGATTTCCCTTTTGAGCTGATGTACCACAACTAAATTGGAACAGCTAAAACTTTCTCACTGGAATACATAAAACTAGATTGGAACATACAGCTTAAACTTTCACATTGGAATACATAAAAATACTTCAATTGAAGTGTGCAGTATAAGTTGAGAGTGACAAAGTTCTGTTTCGCATAAAAACAGCATCTTGATCATTAAAAAACGAGTGAAATATCGATCTACCCGTTCAGATACCGACTTCAGAGTGTCATAAAACTGGGACAGGCTGAGATGTAACTGATGTTGAAATCATCGTTTTCTTTTGATCTCTTTCTTTTCTTTTAACATCTGTCTCTCTCTTGCTACAATAACATAATATAATAATAACAACATAATATAATAATGTAAACAGGCAACAAAGAATTCAGGATTTGACCCAGCACGTACAGATTCGCATGTACACATCAGTGATACAGCTTTGTGAAGTTATCCTCCATTTTGGAGACTAATTTACATAACTTTGGTGGTTTGTTATTCACTTCATAAAATGCAAAAAGGTAAGACAACTTTCAAATGGGCAAAAAGAGGTCAACATGAGTTAATTTGTGAGAACTGCGGAGTGTTTGGAAGCTGCCATGTCATGTTATCACTGTGCATTTATTGTGCTTTGATGCCTCCAAAATATTTGCCATAGAGGTTGTTTTATCATTAAGGAAAGGTTGCATACGGGTTTTCATGTTGGTAGAAAAAATTGCAGGAAGTTAACTTTCATAAATTCTAGTTGTACTGGCATCACAGTAGGTTCACGAACTAACAGACTGTCAAGCATATTTCACATGGTTGTTAGTCTCTTTTGGGTGACCCATCACCATCGATTTACTAAATTTGCAGCCATTTCTTAGGTTATGTTGGTATTAATAAGCTTTAAATATTGTAAATTGAGATTACGCTAAATTAATTAGTTATATTATAGCAAACTGATTTGATGCCATAAAAGACCAACAATTTTAAAGCATGGAAATACAGAGGATGTTGGTATTGCATCGAGGAGAATTTGTATATAAATGGCTTCTTCTGTAAAAATATTTAATGTAAATAAATAATCAATATTTATGAATCTAATTTTGTCATTGTGTCTGTTTGTTAGTCCGTGTAAGCGCTGTGCTTACACATTTTGTGGTCGATTTCATCCAAACTTCACACGCATGAGCTCTGTGCTTTCTGCCAAGTCACTAAAAGTATTTGGTTTCAAAACACCATCTGGTTTCAAAACACCATCTGGTTCGTCATAACCAGCCTCTTAAACACTCAACTGATTAGGAACTCATAAATGTGCCTTTGCATGCATTAAGGACAACTGCCCTCAATGAACGCATTCATGAATCGTAATCGTCAAAGAAATGTAGCAATTTGCGTTGAAAATCGACACGCGTTCTGCGGGCTATCTGATTGAAAATAAAAGAAATGATGGGTGTAGCCAACCTTACTGCTCGACAAATATAAACAATGAGCTGCTCACAGTGTGAATGTTCTATGGCTTGAGCCTCAGTTCTATGAGGAACCTCACTAACTTCGATGGCTAATGAAGCTTGTCCCTGCAGCAATGTATAACTCGTAGATCTGATGCTACAGTGCGAAGTAAAGCACTTTCCAATTATTTCATTATTTTATTAACAATTAATCTAGTAAATAAAAAAACTCGGAGATTAAATACAAGAAATAAAAAAGAAAATAGCGGGCAACACCTGGCTTAACTCTTTCACTACCGCGCTAAATTTGCTATTCTGACTGAATTAATTAAAACGGATTTTCAAAAAATCAATATACCGCTAGTATTTAAGCAATATCTCGAGAATTAATGCAGATATTGTTTTACTGTAAAATGCATCTTATTCAGAACAGAATTCTCTACAAGATAAGTATAAAACTGTTTAGTGAATTCCACTCACAAAATATCTAACGCTTCTTTTGCATTGAAAGGATGCGGTGAGTTTATTATTGCCATGACGATAGCGATCTGATTTTCCTGTTTAAAAAAATAATTAGAAATGGAATTGCTTACCAAAAAGACTTTCGATTGGTTGCATGTGATTGGCAACAAGGTTGTTTCGTCGAAGACGAAATTTGATTGGTCTAGCTAATGTGTAGGTTTCGTAATGAAAAGAAAAGTGAAACTCTATTGATAAGCCGATACAACGGCTCACGGTAGTGAAAGAGTTAATGCTGGTTTGTCATAAAATATCTTAGCAGCCTCTTCAAATGAATAATAACAAGCAGAAGTACATAAACGTTCAGAGTTGAACAACAATGGAGCGGTCCATTATGATTGTCAGAGCTATTGCCGTTGTGTCTCTGAACGTCAATAGCTCTGACTGCAAACTCTACCTGTTTGACGTTTGATATTCTCATGAGCTCCTGACTCCTTCACAGACTTGAAGGTGAGAGCGGAACTAAATGCTTTGGCTTTTATTGCTCTGGTCTCCTGAACTGTAATCTTGCTAAAATATATTAACCAGAACTGTTTTAGACAATTGCTAAAAATACTCTCTACAAGTTTTCAGAAGCTCATGATGCAGATACAAACATTATTATATTAAATGTTTATTAACAATGCAGCTACTCTTATTACACACAGAAAACACAAGCTAGACAACAATTCCCATATAATATGTAATCAACTAATAGTTTTAAAACAAATATCTGAATTGTAATTAAACTATATTAGATATATATATATTAAACATATATATATATTAAATATATATATTTAATATATATATTTAATATATATTAAATATATATTTTAGATATATATATTAAATATATATATTAAATATATATATTAAATATGTATTTAATATACATTAACTGTATATTAAATATACATATTAAATATATATATTTAATATACATTAACTGTATATTAAATATATATATATTAAATATATATATATTAAATATATATATTAAATATACATTAACTGTATATTAAATATGTATTAAAAACATATATCAATAAATGTAGACAAGAAGCAAGATTGAAGGCTGAGGAGAAGCTAAATAGGATGAGGAAGTTTGGTGAGTCACCCTTTTAACTCGGAGTATTTAGTACTAGTGAGTATTTAGTTAGTACTAGCTAATAGTAGCTAGTACTAGCGAGTATTTAGTACTAGCGAGTAGGTAGTATTAGCGAGTAAGTAGTACTAGTCAGCTGGTAGTAGTAACAGTCTATCATTAAGTACGAGTCTATTTTTAAAGTGACTCACAAGCAGCCTGGCCCTAAGCAGTACACATAATTTGGATTAAAAAAGTAACCTCCACTTTTAAACATAATAATAGGATATTGCTGTATTTGCTCAGGGGTAAACATGAATATAGACAGATATACATGTGAATATAGACAGATATACATGTGAATATAGACAGATATACATGAGAATATAGACAGATATACATCGGAATATAGACAGATATACATGTACATGTGAATATAGCCAGATATACATGTGAATATAGACAGATATACTTGTAGATATAGACAGACAAAGTTTTCAGCTGACAGACAACTAGGATGACCTTAAATGCTGCCTGAACCAAAGCTCTCATGACTGCTGCTATTGCGCCTCCATAGACTGTGGCAATTATGGCTGAATGTAGACCTTGATTTCATATTTTGTAGAATTTATATAGCACTTACATGCATGTAGCCAACCTAAGACCACCGGTTACTGGTCAGTTAATATCTAACAGTCACTAACATCTAATTATTGAGCATCTTCAAACAACCTTCACAAGTTTGCAAAAAAAGAAAGTTTTACACCTCTAAAACACAAAATTATCTTCAAAAGTAACTGGAAAATATGTGAAAAAAAGTTGATTTACTAGCAGGCTTTGAAAGACACATGAACGATAGAAAGGCCACTAATTTCACGAAAGACCACACTAGCTAATTCGTGATGTCGATCTAACAAACCTTCATCAACAACACCACTTTTAGATAGCTTTTACTCCAATGAAAGATAACATATTCGGATATATTTTACTCACCTGGTAACAGTAGAATTTATTCCGCTACAAAACAAAAGAAAATGTTAGCAAGTCAAATGCAACTAAAAAAGAAAGATGAGCAGACAACTCCTTACACTTTCATTTCAACCTATACCAGGTAAGCTTTTATGCTTCCACTAGCCTCTCCCCATAGTTACAATGTTCTGACATATTAACTTAACTATTGTGGCTATGCAGAGACTGAGTGTAAACTTTCAGTCGTACGAAACAAAGAGTAATAAAATGATTTTCACCTAAGTTTTAGTAATGCATATTATATAGCTTATTGGTATATATTTTTATTATTGTGCATGGTACATTTTTTTTTTTTGGTTATCATGCCCAATTTATTCACTTTCACTAGTTTTTGACTTTCTTTTTTCAGCTTCAGAGATTTTTTAAAAATTGATTTATTGTTGCTATGTCAAAAAAACTTTCTTTTTCCATAGCTACTACTCCTAGTTTTCTTGTGACCCATGATTCTAACAAAAAACAAGTTATGAAATGCTGTTTACTATTATTGTAACGCCTTAGAACCAAACTCTGTATCTGAAAACTACAGACATATGTGCTGATTTACAATGTTTTAAGAATCTTCGAACACTGTATGTTGAAATTTACTTTGTATGTCAAAACATGTATAGGCAGCCATAAATTGGGATTTGACTGTTCTATAAGAGTTGCTCGACTAAACAATTTCTATATGAAGAATGTCAGTGATTTTTACCTGCTGCTGATGATTGATTTTTACCTGCTATTGATGATTAATTAGGGCGAAAAGGATAATTTCAAGGGCAAATCATCATGAATAGCATGCTGGTTGTCTACATTGAACATGAGGGTTTTTAAAATCAACTCTGAAACATTTGCTGACAACTGAAACAACAACCTCACCGTTGAATTAGTACTGCTCGAGGTATTTAAAAACAACACTTTAACATGGCCTCAGCTGATTAACGAAAAAATACTTTTTGGAAAATTTATTCTGAATGTTTGAGTCTATTTTTCAGACACCGACTCTCAATTGTCGTGAAAAATCTGAAAAAGATCTATGCAAAGTAATATAAAAATTGAGACATTTCATGGCTTATAAGTTATGAGATGAAGACTAAAATACAACATAACCTCAAAGAAACTCGACCTCTCTATGCTACATAGTAGACCTACAGACCTATTATGTAATAAACTTGACATACAACAGACTTACCATATGCCAAAACCATCATGAAATGAATCTATTATACATGTATAATAAATACAACAATAAATATGTCATGTAACAGACCTTTCAAATAACTGACCTGCCAAATAACAGCCCTGCCACACAACAGACCTGCCACATAACAGACTTGCTACATAACAGACCTGCCACACAACAGACATGCCACATAAAAGACCTGCCACATAACAGATCTGCCATCTAACAGACCTGCCACATAACAGACCTGTCACATAACACAACTGACACATAACAGACCTGACACATAACAGACCTGACACATAACAGACTGCCACATAACAGACCTGCCACACAAGTCTTGCTACACAACAGACCTGCCCCATAACATACCTACAGACCTGTCATATAACATACCTACAGATATGTCATATAACATACAAGTCATACTTCGGTGCAAAATGATTGCAATACTGTCTACCTGTCTACATCCTCCTCATCCTCTGAACTGAACTCAATATGGTTAGCCACAGGAAATGAGTTGGTAGGTGAACTGTTGACTACTTCGGGATCACTGTCAGGAAGCGCATCTATGACATCATCAGGTAAAGGTTCGGCAGCCAACCTTGACATTTTAGCTCGCTGTATGATTGAAACAGAAAATACACCTACAGGAAGCCCTAGGTGAAAGATGTTTCAGACAGAAGGATAAACTAAAAAGAATACGAACTTCTGCTTGAAATATTTTTACACAATTCTTCAAATCCATACAATATTCACCTGAAGAACTCAATGAGTTGAACCTACAGCATTATGAACAAACCAACAAACCAATTTAAAAATTCGATACTAGATAATTACAAATTACAAAATCACCAATAATGCAGCTTTACAGCTCAAATTCAAACAGACTTCAGAGATATTTAGAAGAGTTAATAGTGAATTCTTTGAAAATTTTGTGAAGATTATGAATAAAATGTGACGAAATTTGAAAAATAAATTCGAATAAACAACACATCTTTAACATTGATCCACAAAAACAATTTCAAAACCTTGGCCAAAAATATAACCGAGTCACTGCAAAACCTTCCGAATAGATTTTGGATAAAAAGATATTTCTAGACAAAACTAGACCCACTAGTTTACCTTTTGCTGAGTAAACAATTCTTCTCTCTGTCTGTTCTTTGCCTTTCTCTTCTCCTTTATATTCTGTTGAAGACGAGTGTGATTAAGCTTGAGCTTGCTAGAAGCCTCTTTAGATTTCTCGAAAGTGACATCTTCTGGAGCGTCCGATAAATCGCTGTCAGTCAGCATACTTCAGTTGTTAATGTAGATACTATAAACATGTAAATGTGAGAATATGACTCATTTTAGTTGAAAGGCTAAGTAGAATAAAGAAATATTTGATTTGGTCCAGTTGAATTCTTTGTAGCACAATAGAAAACTAACGATATAAAAGACCTCAAATGGACAAACAGATTTACAAATACTGTTTTATTGAATGCTATTTTTTCGGTTTTGTATTTAAATTTTGAACTTTTAACATCGGCTAACATTTACTTGATACAATTTCAAAGTAAAAAATATACACCTTTCTATTAAGAGGTTTAAGCGTTATTGTCTTTAGCGAATATATAGTAATAAAGTAATAGTAAATAGTAATATTGATAAGTAATACTACAAATAATCTTCGCAGCACTTGCACAACATGAATTTTATAAGATGTAGTTGAAATAGAAGTCTAGCTCTAAAAGCCTTTCAGTAAAAAATATCATGTCATAGAAACCAAAGTGGCATTTTTTGAAGAAATGTATGTCTAGGTAGAAATCAATTACCGAATTTAATTTCCCAACCAGTGCTGCTGAGAGACAAGAAAGAATACAGAGCTAATCTGAGTGAAACAGAGCACTGTCTTGCGAACTACAAAGCGAAGGACAAGGAAAAGTACTACTTTCCATATCACTATGGGATATACTTTACAGAAGAGCATGGTAACATTAACCTCTGTACAGCTGGAGGGCACATATACATAATACATTTTTACATTCTTGCGTTTACAAATGTAACTGTTTGGGTACTTGCTATTTGTAAAACTCATTTCAGCATTACGCTTGATTGTAATGAATGTTCTGTCTTTCCGCTCAAATAATAAAATCTATACTAATAAACCAGTCACAATGCTTGCAACAATTACAGTTGTGCACAAGAGCTAATACTTATTATTCAGTAAAAGGCAACTTGTGCACAGAACCCTCATGCTAGCAGGCCTGCCAACTCTCACGCATTGGGCGTGAGACTCACTCAATCACACCAAAGAAAAAATGAAAATGCGTGAGATTTTTGCCCCAATTTCCACAATTGTATATATACTATCATTGATACATCAATTGCCCCAAAACCAAATCTCAAGGATTGCCCCATTCTTGAGTTGGCAGGCCTGCTTGTTAGTGACTAGTCAGGCTGACTTTTATAAGTGTTATACTTCTGACTTAGGTCAATGAAAGGATGAAAGTTAAATACGTATATTGTAATAGAATCTATTTAAACGGTTGAACAGAATTAGGTACAAAATAACGTATACATCAAGCGTAACATAAATAAACAGTATATGTAAATAAGTACAAATGCGTATGTACATTGCATCTGTATCACATGTAAAAATACTGTGCCCAAAATGGGAACGCGATAATTTGATCTTCGCATTGCCACAACTAAGTTCCATCTCGCAACATAAAAATACCAGACGTTGTAACGCAAAAACGAAAGCGTGACTGAATGTCGAATGCTCAGAGGGCAATACATCGGCAGAGCAAAACGTTGGTTCGAAAGGCGACTGCCGTGAAGGATTTGTGACAAGAGGAAACAATTCCGAATCAAGGCGCTAAGATTTTATTTTTAAATGACAATATCACAAGTCATAACTATGACAGCAACATTCAATTTTTCTTCATCAGAATTTCAAACAAAACACTTAAATATTTATGTGATCATTGTAACATCCAACTTGGCATCCCATAATGATCAATTTATTTTAGTCTATTTACCTCCATACATCATTGTACAAAAATGACACCAAAAGGTGATGTCATTGTACTCGGAAGCAATGTGTATAATAGCTGGAAACAGGTCTTTATTAGACGTTAATTGTAACATGTGTATAAAGTGTGAGATTGAAAATCAGAGCAGTGTACAATATGCGTATTAAAAATTGCCAACATAATAAACATGATTCAATAAAGGGAAATAAATGGTTCGATAAAGGCTCTATTGCAACACATACATTAAAATATATGTAAAAACTTGAAGGTTGACTTGCAACAAAATTCACATTACAGTTATTTGATATCAAAGGATTCACTATGTCTTACTCGGTTTCGTGGTGGCGGCAATTAACTGTTCGTTTTTGAGCTTTCAAGAGCTTGTAATCACATTTCTACATATTTTGAACCTACATCACAGCAAAGTAAGACATGGTGAATCTTTTGATACCAAATAACTGTAATGTGAATTTTGTTGCAAGTCAACCTTTAAGGTTAGTTCAAACTGTTTTGCCATATTTCGGCATTGATGCCACAATACTTGGGTGATGGTCAAAGATAACAATGATGATAGCTCACACACTTATTCACGCTTGCATCAGCAAATACTCTTTGAAGTAGTATTCTCTGTTTTTTAAAACTTCTCACAAAGAAACGGTTTTGTTTTCGTGTGCTTGAATCAAATGCTAGTCTCACAGCAGCTATTATAAACAAAAATGAATATATCACGCTATCAGCTTTTAAATCAAATAAATCACGCATCAAACTTTTTGTAGACCTTTCAATAAATATGCATTGGGAATCCGAGAAATATCTCTGTCAGTATCTATATCTTGCAATTAACCTGCAATAATATTATAGCCTGCGCCCTGCTGTGCAATCTATTGGAACTTTCAATTTTTATTGCATTTTAATTTTGAAGACATATTTTATTTCACAACTATATTTAACAATGTTCAATAAAAGCTTGTATCATTCATTGATATGTTTATTACAGTTAGCAGCCAAAACTGGCTTTTTATGTACAATAGAAGAGGAATTATGAGTGTCAATACATCGTAAGCCGAATTAAGGTGCTATCAAACAACAATGCTATACATCTGCAAATATATAAGTTATATAATATTAATTTATTAAATGTTATAAATATATATTCAAGAACAAGTGACATAAACGAACCATACTTATAATACATGCAGAAACAAAAGTTAACATTTTTGAAACAAAAATATTTGCATTGCTTGCTTGGCCAGTTGCATTCTATTGTTGCTTTCAATGAAACAAACATTGTCTTCTGGCTGCGCAAAACCTTCCACAATGTCTTCTAACCTCAACTCTTCTTCTGCACTGCGGAACTAGTCGATTTTAGCAACTGAACCATTTTTTAACAGAGCAAAACTTTTACACGTTGCATTTCGTGCAAATGCAATGGGTAAAGGTTTATCTTGCAAAGCATAATTTTTATGTACCATCATATACACCATATTGCACTATATACCATCTAGTGAATGTAAACCGTTTTGCATATATGTCAATCTGTGGTATAATTTAAGACACTTTGGAATACTCTTCTCCTTATTATTTGACCTTTAGGACGCTTTAGGTAGTTGTAGTTTCATTATGTATTGAATATGCCAATGGGAGAGCGCCATCGTTTCCAGCTGAAATAAAGAAAAGCTTAATCGTAGCATGCCTTACAATTTAATCTAAGCACATCTCTTTAATAGCGCATGGTGGCAGCTTTTTGTTTATTCCAAGCATGACGATGATGTTGAGGGGCAAGAAGTGAAAGAGGTACTGATGATAATAGTACAAAAACCAATGCCAAGAATAGATTCTTCCACGAAATTATTATTAGATAATAATGAGATTAATTTTAGGGCATCTAAGAGTAAGTGGCGTTCGCTCTATGTGCTGTCTAGGTTAGATACTGAGGAACTCACTTACCAAATAAAACTTTTACTATATACAGCGGGCACCAAAGGCACAAAAGTTGTAGAATCATCAGCAACGTACTAATGATGAAAATAAAACTTGTGATATTATAATATATTTAAACAATATTGTATTTGTGAAAGGAAGACTCTACATGAACGATACAAATTTAATACTCGTACACAACTACCAGGAGAATCATTTGACTCATTTTACACCGACTAACAAATGCTGGCAGGCAGATGACAATTCAATTAAAGAGGGGGTGCAGAGAGGGTGACTGGAGAAGGGGTGACTGGAGCAGAAAACCCACTGGAAAGGAAGCTGCATGATAGAGTTGTGTTAAGAATCAGGAAAGATCAGCTGCGCCGCAAACTCATTTATCAAAGAAACGCACCAACGCTGGCAGCAAATGTGCGGTTACACGAGATTACTGCTACTACCATGAAGTCCATGAGTGTAGGATCTAATTCATCGACAATAAATTTTGAAAAGGCTAAAAATCTCCAAGATCACTCCAAGTTTGGTACGAGGAAGACACATTTTAAGGCAAGCGGGGGAGAATCAAGTAAACCAATTGGCGACTCCCAAACCAGCAAACAGAAATGTGGTAGATGTGGAAAGTCACCGAGCCATCCCAGAAAACAGTGCCCAACAAAAGATGCTGAATGCAAGAAATGTCATAAGGAAGGACACTTCTTTTATGTATGCCGCTTTTTACAAGTACACGAGGTTGGAGAGGAATGTAATGACTGCTTATTTACTGTAGAGCTAACTATTAATGAGGTAAAATATTGGCACGCTACTATAATATATTATGTCAACTTCCAGACACGGTTTTAATTGAATACCAGAGCTGATGGCACTATTTTCAGTCACCCTGAGCCTTGGATAAATAGCAAATTGTCTCCACCTGATACCATACTACATGGTTCTGGCGGCAAAGGGTTAGAGGTCTTACCGGTTTTTGAGACAAATATGTCATATAAAGGCATTATGCATAGTGAGAAAGCTTATGTGATCAAAAAAAAACACTTCACTGTTGAGCAGAACAGCATGTGCAGCTCTAAGGCTAGTTACATGCCATGTAGATGAGGCTGGAGTGCTCCAACATAATATATGCACATAATTTTTTAGGCTGTTCACAGGGCTAGGTTTGGTTAAAGGCTACACGTATAAGATGTCCCTGAAAGAGGACGCAACACCTACATGTATTTACAGACCACGGAAAATACCTCATCTACTTCGTGAGGAAGCAAAGGAGCAGTTACAGGAAATTATCACTTTAAAGATGATCTCACCAGTCACTGATGCTACAAAGTGGTGTAGCGAGTTCGTTACAATACTAAAACCGTCAAAAGCAGTTTGAATATGTGTCGATCTAACTGGATTGAATGCAGTAGTGAAGTGAGAGATACATCCCATGGCAACTGGAAGAGAGTTTGTCCAAATTGGCAGAGAGTTCAGTGTTCAGTAAAATCGACGCCAACAGTGGCTTTTGGCAGATTAACTTTCCGAGAGTCAAAAAAACTCACCACCTTTTTGTCATTATTTGGAAGGTTCCATTTAAACAGATTGCCATTTGAGGTTGCTAGTGCACCCGAGATCTTCCAACAAGCTTTGTCCAGGGTGTTGGAAGGAATTGAAGGAGTAATATGTCATATGTATGACATACATGTATTGGTCTTTGGTAAAAGCCTACAGACCCATAATGAGCAGCTGAGGAAAGCTCTGAGAGCAGTCTAAGACTCAGGCGTTACGCTGAATGCACAAAAATGTGAGTTCAGGAGATGCACATTGACGTGTAGTCAATCTGGAGGGAGTGAAACCTGATCCGACTAAAGTAGTAGCTATACAGGACTTCCCTACTCCCACCAGTAAGACTGATTGAGGCCTATAAATGACATGTTAAACCAGATGGCAAAGTTTATCCCTAAACTAGCGACCCTTAATGCTCCCATGAGGGATCTACCCAAAAAAGAGAGAGTGGATTTAGAAAGTAGAAGACCAGAATTGCGGGATCAAAGAACTTCTATCATCAACTGAAATGATGGCCTACTATGATCACAGATTACCTATTATTGTATGCACCGGCACGAGCGATGTTGGGCTCGGTCACAGGGGTCGGCAACCCGCGGCTCCGGAGCCACATGCGACTTTCATCCCCTCGCTACGGCTCCCTCTGACTTGGGATTTTTTCCCTTTTCTGACCATATGCCAAGTAATTCATAACAATATAGAAGTTGCACTACTAAGTAACACTACTGACAAACAAAACTAATAGAGGTAGTACACCTTATAACAATTTATGTGCCAATAAAACCGCCAAAAATTATTTTATTGTTCTTTGCAAAAATGTAATTTTGTTTTCTCAGCAGTTGAAACATTTTACATGCCACACCTTTTCGTTTTATGTTGTAAACATGGTACAAAAGCATTAAAAGCTAAACAAAAACGTTACATGTAATATTTATTTTTTTAACATATCACAGGGTGTTTGTGGCTCCTACTGCATTATTTCCTGCAGAAAACGAGTCCAAATGGCTCTTTGAGTGGAAAAAGTTGCCGACCCCTAGGCTAGGAGCTGCTTTACTGCAACAACAACCAGATAGAAATCGTGAACCAGTGTTAAATGTTTCACGCTCATTGTCTGATACTGAGCGGAATTACGGTGCAATTGAGAAAGAGGCCCTAGGAGTAGTGTGAGCATGCGAGCGGTTTGATCAATTCATCAAAGGTATGAAATTCACAGTGGAAACTGACCACAAGCCTTTAGTACCCTTGATGTCATCTAAAAAATTTGATAGCCAGATATCTACCAGGATTTTGCCCATAAGACTCCGAATGATGAGATATGCACAACGGTTCGAGTAGGTTCAAAGGCAACATCATCATTTAGCAGATACGCTTTTTAAAGCTCCAGTACATAAACTGGTTCCCGAAGGTCACAAATTAATCGAAAAAGTGGAACCTATGCTCAACACAGAATGTGGCAGTCATTAAACTGAAAGAAGCTCGATGAAAGGATGAGATATGCTGAGAAGTTATCAGATGCTGTCGAGAAGGTTGGCCAACCTACAAGTTGGATGCTTACATGACTATTCACTCTTACTGGAAGGTACAGCAGCACCTTACGATCATAGACGATTTGCTTTTATACGATCACAAGATTGTTGTATCACATTGGTGAGAGATTACAAGTATTGGAGAAAATTCACTAGGCATATCAAGACATTGTCAAACGTCGATTGAGAGCCGTTCAATTCGTATGGTGGTCAAGAATTTCTACCTAGATCCAAGACATGATTCAAAACTGTAGGATTTGAAAGGTACAATCTAAAGTTTCCATTGAACCCTTACTCGAATCATCCTTACCAGAGAGGCCATGGCAACGACTAGGTGCTGATTTCAGAAAACCCATTACTTGCTGGTAGTTGATAATTACAGTAGATGGATAGAAATCAAGAAACTCAGCTCACTTACTTCCAGGAACACCATTGAGGCTATGAAATCAATCTTGTCAGTACATGGAATTTATGAAATCTGTTGTCCAGGCTGCTTGCTGCCGCCGAAGGTGGAGAGAAAGCATGTTGCGCAGCAACAAGGAGGCCAGAAATCAGATGTCAAAAGAGCATCCCGACCAGCAATTTTGAGCCAAAGACCTACTTGAATTGAAGCTGGATAGAAAGGTGTATGCCCGGAACAACAGAAAAAATAAAATTGATGTTAAAAAGGTAGCAGCAAGGTTGTACACGATTCAGACAGATACGGTAACCATCCGTAGACACCGCAGTGCTCTAATTGATATGGAGGATAATACAAATGCAGACATTGGAGAACAATTCAAGACTGTCTCTTCTCTTGGCTCCACCAGAGTCGAAAAAGGCAGGACGATATGAGATAGCCCACAAGCCAGGCCTGATGGTTGTCAGGGACCTGATCCAACTGTCGCAGAGAACAGAGTGATACGAAACAGCCCACAAGCCAAGCAGTCTGGATCAAGCCAAGGGTATAGTAGGCCGCAGAGGCCAAAAAGATACCCAAAGGAATACCTATACCTAATACCAGAATACCTAAAGGACCAAGATATGACATGATCATTATAAATGGACCAGTAGCGAATCTGAAGTAGACTAATACTCATTAACACTAGCCAATCACACTAGCCATTAACACTAGGACAATCAATACTTCCTAATTAATTTTATTACTCATGCCTGTTATTCGATAGTTTTGCTTTGCTTTTATTTCATAGCGCTTTTTTAAGAGTCGTTAAATTAGAATGGAAGATGTGGTAATGTTTTAGAATACTTTGGAATTATCCTCTCCAAAATATTTGACCTTTTAAGATGCTTTACGTAGTTATTGAAGGCTATCGGGGAGAGCCCCTTTGTTTCCGGTTGGAATAAAGATAAGTTTAATCGTACCTAACCAATTGTTCAATCGTGCCTTACAATTTAATCCAACAACATCTCCTTAATAACACAGCATCAAGACTGCATTAAGAAAACAAGGAACTACTAAATATTAGCCTGATACAGTGACTAATTATTTTGAGGTGTTGCTTTCAAAGTTTTAACGAAAAAAAACGTAAAGCTTTAGAGTTGGATAACGAACTTTGATATGAACAGGAACAAAAAAAGAATTAATTATTATTGATGTAAACGAATCATTATTAGTACATTTTTGTTAACACTTTTCTACTGATCACCTATTATGGGCTCGTAAAAATCAAAACATGTCAAAGTGGCAGTCAATTGAAGGGTAGCGCTCTATTTTTCAACCATTCTCTTATAGTAGCGGTCAAATAGAGGTGGCATTTCAATAGAAGTGGCGTAAAAATAAAGGTGGCGTAAAAATAAGGGTGGCATTCAAATAAACGTGGTGTTCAAATAAAGGTGACGTTTAATTACAAGTTTTATGATAAGTGTAAGAGTGTGTCTTCTTACAAACTTGTTAAGCAACTCAGTCTGTTGCAACCCACTGATAAGCATTGGTTGGATTGGTGACACATCCGTAGATAAGTAGTAAAACATTACAGATTATGGTCTAACGGTATTCCGTAACGAAAGTCTGTAGTTAAAATCCTTTTCAAGTCATGTAAAAGTACTTCACTGGCTCATCGCCATAGAAACACCAAATTGGTTGTTTAGTGAATTATAATGTGCAAGCTCACATATGTATAGCGTGCTAATTACTGCATTATCTCTCGGTATTAAGTTTTCTAGAACAGTTATACCACAATAATCTGCTGTAGAACAAGCTGGCAAAAGCAGAAGTGGTAAACAGAGAATTGATGCCATGGTACAAACCTGCTGAAAACCTACTAAATGCCAAAACACATCTAAGCAAAAAAAAAAGGATTCAAAAGTACACAATATTGGTTTACGGCCAAGATTGTCTATGCAAATAGAATGATGGAAACGTAGATGTAATGTAAAACAGCTTTTGTTCGTAAAGAAAAGGGACAAAGCTGAAGCGTGCTGAAAAATATGTAATGAAACCTATTGACATGTTGAATATATAAAGGCTAGATATAAGTACAGTAAGTCATCGACTTACGACCGCATTTGGTTACAGCCAGTCGTAAGACGATTTGGACGTATGTCGATTCTGTAAATTCTGTTCTAACCTAAATGAATTTAGCTTACTATACACATACTTGAAGAAAGTCTTAATATGTATTTTAGTAAACATCAAACTTTCAACTAAGATTTTATCATTTATCTGTTTGGAAATCCATTTTTACCACAACGGTTAAAGCTGAACACGCCATGGCGAGAAACGTATAAATCTTAATAACGCATATACACAAATGGCCAAATTTTAATTTTGAGAGAAACGATTGTTAATATCGTGATAGAAAAAATTTGCCTTAGTGAAAAAATAACGAAAAAGTTGGACGAAAATAACGAAGAACGGCTTACGCTACGCCTCGTGTTGAACTGCCTGACCTTCCACAGGGAGACGGTAACGGAGACGGTAGAGAAGATGACGGAAGTTGAGTGGACGTATGCCGCATAGGTCGAAAGTTGATGACTTGCTGTGATAAATCGAACAAATATATTGCAAAATAGAAAGACCAGATAGCATACCAATGGAAGATGAAGAACATGTGGAAGCTGATTGGCAGAAGGTTAAGATGGCATGCCAGTCAAGTTTATGAAGGCTCTCGATAACGCAGCAAGAATAATGTTCATCAAGCTATGCATGCTGATGTGCAAGGATGGATTTGGCCTGACAACTACTGTGAATGCGTGCTAGTGCCAATTGAGAAAAGGTTTGATCTTACATGCATCAAAGGTTATTGACCTCTCACCAATCCGTCGAGAAGAAAAATCAAAGAATGGAGAAGAAGAGATTATATTGGATTTAGATGTGAATATACATGTAATAACAGAGAGGTTACTGGTATGATGCATTAACAATTAAGTGTCGTGGAAAGTGAGGCGCATGCTTACAAAGTTGAAAAACTGAACCCAACTGATTCAGGCTCATAGTGTTTCATTGTAAAATTCATATGAGGTTAATATACTGATACAAAATTTATAAACTTCTATAACACGCTATTTGCCATGACAATTACATGAATGATTGCCAATAATATAAACTTTATACTTTTTTGGCCATTTATCCAAGTAAAGCAGTAAATATATCTGGTATCTCATATGTCAAACTATGACTATCGATGTGTGAATGTTGAAAACGCGGATCAGCAGAATTATACGATAATTATATTATAGGTATAATTATTATACCTATAATTATATTATAGGTATAAACAGTGTTTATTATAAATCTGAGGAGTTTATATACTAGTGGCTAAAATATGAATAAAATTTATTGCACCAGGACATTACACAAGCTCTAGCTTACACTAAAACTATACAAAAAGGGCCTAAAAATGATAGTTTGAATCGGTGCAGTCTACATGTATAGGCTATACAAACAAGCATCACTAAGCTATTCTATGCTATTATATTAATACAATGGTGATCTCATGGTAGCAACGTAGTTATTGCGTAGGTGATAGGTGAATGCGAGTTTGTTTACTACACTCCACCTAAAATTATCAACTTTTCTACCATGTTTAGTTCACTTTTACATCCTTTTACCAACACAACTCTTGCTATAGGCCTAAAGATGTATTGTGCTTCGTCAAATTTATTTTTAAAATTATGGTTTTCAACAAACAGTTCGACAGTTCTAACCCATCATGCGACTTCATCTGTTCAATTTTCGCTCCATTTCTTAATACATCACTTTCATTTACAATGATTACAATGACTACACCTATATTCACTTTTGCGACTTGCTGAGACTATCTTTGTCATGATTACAACTGGCTCACATACTTATATTTCCATTGAACCAACCTAGAATAGATTGGCCGTGTGCTACAGTTGATACTACTGTTTTCATATACGCATTGATATTTTCAAACGTACCAAGGGCAAGAAAGACGATGTATGTTTTCATTGTCAAAAACAGGTTTTGATCATCGACATCATTTTGTGTTCTACACTGCGCAAAGGCCTGGAAATAACTATCACCATTCCTTCAGAGAACAAGGTCAGAAGTGTAGCAGCATCAAACCTCTCACCATATCACTTAGTTAAGCCTGCTAGAGAGCGATTTGTGTTGAATGTAGTTGATATTCTCAAGCACCTACCTACGAAGGTTGAATTATTCTTCCTATGGTGCTGCAAGCCTGCAACTCCGCCAAGATTAGATAGCTGCTAACGAACTACCCATGGCTGAGGCCTTCATTGCCTTACTACTAAACTGTATGTATGTACATGTATAATCTATTCCATCAGAAAATCAAGGACATAATCAATCTTGAGTCTCGTTCATCATTATTAGAGGCAATCACTCACCATTGATGAACCTTGCAACTCACTCTTACTTGAAGGTCCTGATGAACTCTACTTCTAATCATTATTAGTCTATATCATGCATACGCCTCAATGACTTGTTAACCATTTTAATACTGATATATTATTTTCTCTCAACAAAACTCAAAAAGTTATTGTACTGTTGGATTAAAACTCAGGTAACCGGTTGCTATATCAATTTGCTACAACATAAAATTTATTTACTATAATTTCGAGTGCTCAACCTTTTTCCAAATTTACGGATGTGCTTCACTGTTGGTCAGACACTGACTTGGTCTGGTTCGTGATTGCTGGTCTTGGCCTTGTCTGTACCGGGTTGCCATTGCTGGCGTGCTGTCTTTGATGTTCGCTTGCGTTCTTTCTTGCATTGAGTTTCAGTTGGTTGTGCTTGCTTGCCGCGGTCCTGGCGGGGCTCGATTGTAGGGCTGCTGCTGGTGCGGGATTATGGCATCAAATGTGAGTCTAGATGGGCTTAGAGGCTGACGAAAAATTGAGCTTCAAGCAATGTTATCTAAACTAAAATTACCTGTGCATGGCACCAAGGCTGAGCTAATTCAAAGGATAGCTCTTTATAATACCAAATGTGAAATTGATAACCAAATTAAAACTGCTAAAATTGAAATATCAAAAATTGAACTTGAAATGACTAGACTACACAACATTATTAAACCCACAACAAATATGACATCAACACCACAGCGTGGTGCGCAGCCAAATAAGACACCTAGTGGTATATTTGCTAGAAAAATCGAACAACCATCAGTCAGATTTTTACCACAGCCTACTACTGATAGCAATCTCATAACTGAAAATGAAAACAGCATGACAAACATTCCAATGGAACTTACTCTTGCTGACCATGGCATGATAAACAAACCAACGCCTGTCCCTAGACAAAGTGTGTACATGCCTATAACTAGTTCTGACAACTCTCATAATCTAGTTCACCTAATGTAGCAATAAACCTGCTTCTAAAAGGTCATTAGCCAGATCTAACAGTCAATAAGGTCATAACTTTTCAAACAACAGAAATGTACCAGATAATGATCAGAACAGTCAAGCAATAAATTGTTATTCTTCCAATTTCAACAATAATAGTGGTACAGAAGCTACTAATAAACAGCTTAATGATATGATTAAAGCCTTTAATCAGTCGCTAGCGATGTCAAAATTGCCCACCCCAGAACCACTTGTTTTTACAGGAGAGACCGTTAAATACAAGGACTAAAAAAAGGCTTTTAATGCTATGATTGTGGATAGAGGTTTGTCAGACAGTGAAAACCTATTCTACCTTGTAAAATATGTCTCAGGTGAAGCTGCTGAGGCTATCAGCGGTTATTTTACCTTAGATTCCAGAATTGCGTACTCAGATGCCCAGGCAGTGCTAGATAGGCGCTACAGGAACAGCTTTGTTATATCGGAGGCTTTCCGTACAAAGCTGGAAAACTGGCCAAAGATTTCTGCACGAGATGCTACAGCACTTTGCAGATTTTCTGACTTTTTTGGGTAGTGTAAAGCTGCTATGTCTGATATACCTGAGCTGAGACTTCTAGATGATAACCGAGAAAACTGAACGATGTTGGGTCTATTGCCAGACTGGCTTGTTAATTTGTGGAATCGTAACACTTCAAAATACCAGATTGCACACAATTGTTTTCCTCCATTTTCGGAGTTTGAAAATTTCATTAGGTTAGAAGCAGATATAGCCTGCAATCTTGCTACCTCACTACAGTCTCTCAGGCCAGCACCACAACCAAGAGGCTACAATACTGATCAAAGGCGTCACCATGCTCTGGCATCTGCTGCCGTGACCCATCGGGATAACAGTCTGCCAGATACAAAGATCATACAAGGAGTTCATGAACGGCATAATTTTTCATGGGGAAGCTGAAATCGCTCAGAGTTCTGCAGCTGGTCCATGCTGGTATATACGCCATCATGGTGTATATTACACAAAAAAACTATGCGTAGTATTTGACTGTAGCGCGGAGTATCAAGGTATCAGCTTGAATGAGTACCTTCTACAGGGCACTGACTTGAACAATGATTTGCTCGGAGTACTAACAAGATTTAGGTTAGAACACGTAGCTGTAGCTTGTGATTTAGAAAAGTTGTATAATCGCTTTAGGGTGCTGCCCAAGTATCGGGACTATTTGAGATTCCTGTTGTTTAGTCCCACTGATCCTTCTAAGATAGTAGTCTACAGAATGTGTGTGCACTTATTTGGAGCACGGTCCTCCCTGCAGTAGCCAAATTTGCTCTTAAGCAATTAGCTTCTGACTATGCAGGAAAAGACTCTTCTGCTGAATCTTTCCTTCGTAGAAACTTCTATGTAGACGATGGCTTGTACCCACTATTTCTGAAGCTATCAACCTAGTCAAGGCAACTCAGTCTATTTGCTTGAAGGGAAACGCTCGGGTTCATAAGCTTCTTTCAAATGAGAGACAGGTGATGCATGCCTTTCCTAAAGAAGATTGGGCCAGTGAACCCAATTCATCATACTCACTGCTTCCTGCAATAGAGAAAACCTTGGGTATTCAATGGTGTCTAGACAGACACATTTCAATTTGACTTCGAAATTGACGACTGTTCTTGCACTAGACGGGATGTCCTATCCAGCATTGTAACTATCGTTGACCATATTGGTGTTCACTCCCCATTATTGTTAGATGGAAAGTACATTCTCCAGATAGCTTGCAAAAAAAAGCTGGAATGGGATCAAGAGCTACCTAACACTCTTGAAGATACCTGGAAGAAATGGAGAGGTCAGTTCAACTCTGTATCCGGAATTTTAATTCCCAGGTGTCTCAAACTAGCCAGTCTCAGCAGGAGTGTCATTTTATCTCAAATACACACATTTGCAGATGCTAGTTCTATTGGGTATGGCGCTTGTTCCAATTTGAGACAGAAGGACAGGTTTGGAAATGTCTACTGTTCCTTTCTCATAGGCAAATCTAGAGTAGCACCTCTCAAGGTAAGAACTATACCACGCCTTGAGCTACAAGCAGCACTGATTTCTGCCAAGCAACATTCATATCTTCAAGCAGAGCTTGATATTTTGCGCTGTAAGGGATTTTTTGTGGACTGACTTTAAGATTGTATTAGGTTACCTAACGAATGTGTCAGAGCGCTTCCATGTTTTTGTTGCAATCAGAATTGCCCAAATCCGACAACTTACCACTACCACTCAATGGAACTGGGTTGAAAGCCAATAAAAACCTGCTGATTTTGCTTCTCGAGGTCTTGAAGCCTCTTCATTTTTAAGGTATTTTTGGTTGTCTGGGCCTGAATTCCTATTGCAAGAAAAATTTTCAGCTGATAATCCTGCAGAATTCTCGGTTCATGATGATGATCCTGAAGTAAAGTTGAAAAATCCAACATACCTTCGTGTGATCAACTCTGACACTCAACCTGCTATGCTCAACACTGTTGAGAAATTCTCACGATGAACTTCAGCGGTTCGCTGTGCTGCTTTGGTTTATGGTACCATTAAGAGTAGATTTAAATATCGTGTTCATCTCAATATTGAGTTACTAGAACGTACTAAAATTTGGCTGATAAGTTCAGTGCAACAAGCTACCATGCAAGAGGACTATGACAAACAAGCCATGGATAAGATGGTCGAACGAGGCTCAATGTGGAGATTATACTCTTTTATCGATGAGAATGGAGTCATTCGAGTTGGTGGTAGAATGAAATTCTCTTCTATGCTCTCTGGAGAGAAACATCCTATCGTTCTACCAAAAGAAGGATTTAAATTCACTAAATTAATTACTGAACACTACCACAGAAAGGCTGCACATCAAGGTAGGACTACAACCATGGCAGCCATCCGGTCTGCTGGATACTGGATAGTCTCCAGCAGATCGGTAGTCTCGGCGGTCATTCACAATTGTGTCGCATGTCGTTGTCTTAGACGAAACACTGAAGTGCAAAAGATGGCAGATTTGCCCTCTGACAGAACAGACCCATGTTCACCTTTCATGCGTGTAGGACTGCTCTGGTCGCTCTCTTGTAAAGGAAGGCAGGAAGTCTCCAAAAAATTATGGTGTCATATTTGTTTGTCTTCAGAGTCATGCACGTGGAATTGGTAGATAATGTCGACAGATGCCTTTATTAACTCTTTAAAATGCTTTATCGCTTTACGTGGTAATGTATCTCACATAAGATATGATAGAGGTTCAAACTTTCTTGGGCCGCAAATGAGCCAGCCAAAGCTTTTAAAGAAATGAGCCAGGACCATATTAAGAGCTTCCTTGACAAAAACTGTGACTTTGTCTTCAATTCTCCTAGTGCAAGTCATATAGGTGGAGTCTGGAAAAAATTGATCAGGGTGTTCAGAAAAGTAATCAGCGGAATTCTTTTGCAGAGTCACGACATGCTAGATAGTGCAACAATTAGGACCTTATTTTATGAGGCCATGTCCATTGTGAACAGTCGGCCTATTTCTAACCTTAAAGAGGATGTTGAACCTCTCACACCAAACTATCTACTTATGATTAAACCAGAAATGTGCAACCCCCACCAGGGGTGTTCACTAGTGCTGACATGTATGCTAGAAAACGTTGGAGATGTGTACAATACTTGGTTGATATATTTTGGTCTCGCGGGAAATCTGTTGCGGCTTGGATAGCCGACAGCTTAGGGCTGGACTGACACTTGCAAGCTTTGTGGATTAGCTGTTAGCTTGCCTTGTGTTGCATCCAGAACTGAACCAAGTGGTTAGTTCAAATGCTCAGGGTCTGATAGACAGTTGATTTAGTGGAGTAGGCTACGAGTCCAATAAGGTCAGTAATTTTGTCTAATATAGATTTGTTTAATATTTTTGTTTAATAATTCATGAATACTGAGTTTTGTGTAATTCCTGTATCTCTCATTATATTTGTTCCATCTTTATATCTGCATTTTTTATTTATTGCAGCTCTACGAAATAAATCCTGCATAAATTACAAGCCTATGGCCACTACAGTAGGTCTACATTGCTGCAGAAATGGCCATGGATAATTTGGCTTCTGATTGCTGGTACGATAATTCTAATGTACAAGGTAGAGCTATTGCTGCTTTTTTATAGTAACCTCAAATGATAACTTATTTACCCTTCTGACAAACTCGTATAGCAGTGTTAGATGTCCTGGTTGTCAGATTGAGTGTCGCTTCAGAGATTGGTACAATAATTTTATTTTCTATCACATTTTTTTATCAGATTGAGAGTCTAATATAGAATAGACTAGCACATATTTTTCTGGATTGCTGGAGCTTGACAACCAGATAGGCACAGTCACAGCATAGGCCTTACAATCTCTTGCTACACCTTGTACTGTGCGTTACATGCCCTTTTTGGATAGCTGTTGTAACCACATTCTGATTGTCTGCCAGCCTGTCCTGCAGATTCAGGGCATATTACTTTATTTGACGTATGCGTCCAAAACGTTTTTGTCGCCATTATTTAACATTTAAAACGCTATCGACGAGCACCCTCGCCTGATCCGTTACATCGCCATTGCCTAGCGACGAGTATACTCATGATCGGGTCATATGATAGTTTTCCTACGAAACGGATTTTCTATGAGATTGTAATTGGCCCAATCATAAACTAGAAGTCTTTAGTCTCGGTCCTGTAACTGTTTTCTTTCAGGAACAGCGATTCCTACCATCATACTGCGCTTTGGAAATTCCAGTATTACAACACTTGTTTTTTTTCCAAATTGGCCGTTGCTTGACGAACATCGCGTAGGTCTATGGAAGACGTGTTTACGGAAATAATCAATGATGGTAGGAGTGAAGTTGAGTCAGATAGTGACAGTGATAAAGGTAAATATTTTTAACTTTAATTTATGTGTTAGAACCTTATTTTAGTCGTCATAATAGAACAAAATCCCTGTACAGATTACACATAAATGCGAATGAAACTGTCAGCAAATGATATTGCTCTGTGTTTGCATTATTTACTACCTTGTGTTTGCTTCTTTTGGAATGAGCATGATAGATTAGGCTGGAAGACCTGTGTGGGCTACTTTGTGTTGATTAGTTAATAATATGCATACCCTCACATAGAGTATACAGTTGGAGATGTCACACTTGATCAGGACAGTGAGAATAATTTTGAAGGTGCGCTATCAAAATCTGACGACAATGCTGACCCTGTTACCCCTACTGTATCTGCTACTGGGGATGGTATGTTAGCACAACTGTGCCTTTATTGTGAAATTTCTGATCCTGCGTGATTCCTTTGTTGGGAAGAATTATCGCTTGTGCAAATGCTTGATGTCAATCTACATGACTCATCTACGCGCAGACTTTCAATAAATTCTGTGTTTTCTGTTAGGTGTGAGTCTAGCAAGTACTAGGACAAAAAGAGGCAGAGGTTTTCATGCTCATGGTAGAAGTCATGATACAAGAAGTAAAGCAGGATGTGATGAAGCTAGGGGGCTTGCTGGTGGTGCAGCATCTGAGTTTGTTTGAGTAAATCCTTGTCCAAAGCAGTTGGACAGGTTTGACGATTCCACTTCAGGTTTAAAAACTTCAGAGCTAGCTCCTGGCTGGTCAATAATGGATTCTTTTTGTGCAATATATGACCACAAATTCTTCACGCTACTAAAAAGTGAGACCAACCCTTATGCCAATCAAACTCTTACTGACACGGACCGAAAAATATGATACCTATTACTTTTGATGTACCAATTCTTTGCTATGGTGATCTACATGTGCATAGTTCACAAACCTGCCATAGATGATTACTTCAGCGCTAATACTGTCATGCATTTCACACTTCAAAATGCTATTGGCCAGGGTAAAAACAAGTTCAAGCGCATCCAAATATACCTACATCTAAATGACAATGAGAATTATGCTAGACGTTGTAATCCTAACCATGATCCTTTGTATGAAGTCAAACCTTTTTATGACCACTTGACATCCAAGTTCAGTTTTTTGTACAAACCCGGTAAAAGTGTGACTGTTGATGAAGCTGTTTGTCCTTTCCACACGAAGGGTGCATTTCAAAGTTTATATGAAGAATAAGCCTAACAAGTATGGCTTGAGAGCAGTGTGTGTATGTGAATCCAGTACTGGCATTATCTGCAACATGGAGGTGTATACAGTTACTGGTGTATGCAGCTAAAATCGCTGCTGATACGTGTCTTGAGTCCATTTGCTTACAAGGGTCATAAGGTGTTTATGGATAGGGGTTACAGTTCACCTGGATTATTCAAGTTACGAGAGATGGGTTTTTATCCTTTTGGTACAGTAAACAAAAACCTTCCAATAGAGTTAAAAATAACCAGCTCAAAAAGGGTGAACATGTTGCCAAACAGTGTGGGGAAATACTGGCTACTATGTCGAAAGATGTTCGAGATGTATTCATATTGTCAACTGTAAATGAAGATGCCATGATCAATACTAGCAATCAGGGTTGGCAAAAATATCAATACTTTTAAAAATATCATATCGCTGATATATATCATATTTATTGATATTTATAATATTTTTTAAACAAATGAATTTTGAAAGAAAATTAGAAACTAGCTTGAACTTGTATGGTGTTTACATTGTGAGTGATGTACTTTATAGGTTCAAGTAAGTTGTATTGGGCCAGTCAGCAATGTTTATTACCAAACACTTGGTTAATTGTAGGCTTTGTAAAATAATATTTGTAAATATAAAAATATTCGTCAATCCTTGGATTGGAAATCATGACAAGAATGCAACGTGCAAACAGTATAGTGTAAATAGTAAATACGCAATATGATAGTCCAAGCATGTTCTAATGTCCTACTCTTGTTTAGTTTAGGTATTTGTAAAAAAACACCAGCTTGCCAGCCTTCACCACACCGAGATCATTTCTCAACTTGCTGTGATGTATGACAGAGGAATTTCTAGTTAGTAACAGGGTCAGTTGAGAGGACAGCTCCGAAAATATCTGTAGACAATCCCAGTTAGCAGTCAAACTGAAAAGTTGTGTCTTTGTTGCTCTAGAGCATTATCTCATAGCTACTAGTGGTTATTTTTCTTCAATCATACATCTACCAATACAAGTACACACAACGTATATACAGGCATTGTCAGGATATAGGAAGGGTAAATACGTGAAATTGGGTGAGTCTAGGCGACATATTACTTTTGAGGATATTTCATAAGGATGGCTTCTACTAAAACACGTAGTGCAAGTACTTCCAAATCAAAAGATGAAGTTACTCTATCAACACTTGATGCAAAATTATAACTGATACTATCACAAATGACTCAAGTAAATGCTAGGTTCGACGGTCTTGAGACCAAACAGAGAGTATGAAAATTCTCTTCAATCTCTACATGGAGGTCAATGATCTAAAGAAAGATTTGGCTAAAGTTCCCAAAAATGTAAAAAAGTATGAAGTAAATAAACAAGCGTGTGAGAATCTTACAAAGTGCATTGAGGCAGATGAGCATGTAAGGAGGGCAGAATCAATAGAGCTGATTGGAATACCACCGTCAAAAGATAACGATCTATTTACTGCTCTAGAAATGCTCAAGAAAACTTAAAGTACTCGTGGCTGGATTTGACCAATGAAATAGAGACCATATACAGAACTAGGAAAACAAACAGAATCATTGTAAAATTTACATAGTCTCACAAATGTGACAAGTTTTTTCAAACTTACAGAAAAACATGACAACTATAAACACTAGTTTTTGCATTGAAAAGTAAGATCGTTATTAATGAATTACTTAGTCCTGAGCAATCTAAAGTGTTTTGGAAAATGCATCAGTTTAACCTCTTGAAGGTTTGAACGACACATAATTCGCCGTGCATATAGTTAGTGCGCTGTCAGGGCGACACACGTGTCACTTTCTGTAGAACGTCTACCGCGTCTGTTTTATTGATTCATAAGGCATATATAAACCGTTTTTGATGGAGATCTTTGTTGTTATAGTGATCTACAGAAAGCGTTAAGTTATACTCGGTGTAATCTGCTGCGAATCATCTTCAAAAGTTCGTGTTACTATTATAATTGTAAACAATAACGAGAGATCATTGGCGTAGTTGATGTTTATTATTGAGGTAAGGCTTCCTTCACTTACCTTGATGTTTTTACAACTAGTTGCATTTGAACCACGTTTGTCTTTACGTTGAAATTATTTTTACTGTTACTAAAATTATTATGGCAACAAATAGAAGACGTTTTTTTGCTGCTGAAGATTATGTAGAGGATTCAAACAGTGATATTGACTACTACCAAACAACAGATGAATCAGATGATTCTGGTGATGAAACTGTGCGTCCTAGGACTGCTACTAGTGATACATAAACAGTTTTAGCTAGAAATCAAAGAGACATTGATTCAAGTTTGCCGTTGCCAGCTGTTGCAGCAGCTCCCCTGCCTGCACCTAGTCATGCGAATCTACCTGACAGCAATGTAGCTCCTTTTAATTACTTCAGTAAGTTTTGTACCATGGATTTTTTGCATTTGCTAGTAGAGCAAACTAACCATTATGCTCAAACATATCTCACCCAGAATCCAAATCTACCTCCATATTCAAGAGCTAAAGCTTAGACAGACACAGATGAAGTAAAGATGAAGGCTTTCTTAAGTGTCATGCAAGTGCCTAGTATTACTGGTACTTTGCCAACAAACATGCTTTTTAGCTAAAGCTTTATACAAGCTAATATTATATAGTACTGTCTCATTATAGCTATTAATAATGCTTGTAGCTTTTTACAAAGCTTTTCTATGACCAAACATATAAATACTTGGGTTTTCTGTTATCAAATCAGTTGTCTCTGGAGTGTGCAATAAACCATTTCTCTAATTTAATACTCTATATAATTGCTTCTGTGCAGAAACATAACAGAAGCTAATTGGCAACAAGGATTTCTCTTATGAACAGTTACAAAGAGTTTTGTTCAGATTTTATCATTGATAAAATCGATACAAAGAGTTCTAGTTTATTACAAGAGTAACTGTTCAAAATTGCACCACTACAATGGCAGAAGTAGCAGACCTGATCAAGCTAATGCAGAAGCAGCAGGAGGACCAGAGACAGCAGCAAGAGGAGCAGAGAAAGCAGCAAGAAGAGCATAGACAACAGCAGCATGAGGAGTTCAAGCAGCAACAAGAGGAATACAGACATCAGCAAGATGAAAGAATGGAGGAGAATAAGAAACTGATGGAGCTACTACTACAAAACCTACAACGGAAACAAGAAACAGCTGCAACCGCTGTTCCAACCTTCCCAGGTTTTGACCCAACAGCAGAGCTACTAACAGATTACATAGACAGATTCAACACATTCATTGCAGCAAATTCTATTCATCAAGACAAGATTGCTGGCACTTTTCTCACCAAACAACAGCCTACACTCTACAAGCAGCTTAGTAATATGGCAGCTCAGCTTTCAACACCCAAGCAGATCAACGACCTCAACATGGATGAAATACTGGAATTTCTCAAAGACCAGTATGACCCTAAACGCTTCATTGTTAGAGAGCGTTACAAGTATTGGAGTGACATGCAGAGGAAACCTGGAGAAACTATTCAAGAGTTAGCTGCCAGAATTCGTCAAGATGCAACTACATGTGCCTTCATAGACATTACAGATCCATTAGATGAGGCTCTCAGAACAAGATTTATCTGCTCTGTAAACAATGAAGCAGTTCTCAAATCTCTCTTCAAGGTCAAGGACAATGAACTCAACTTCAACAAAGCTATACAGGTAGCACAGGAAACAGAAGAAGCAGCTAAAGTTGCCAAAGAGACAGTTTATGGAAACTCGTCTAAAGTCAACAAGGTTGCTCAACAGAAATCAAGATACAAACCAATCCAGAAAAACAACTCTACACCTGACAAGCAGAAGGAAGGAAAGCTATGCTACAGATGTGACCGAACTAACCATACAGCGGATGACTGCAGATTCAAAGCAGCCACCTGCAACTTTTGTTCTAAACAAGGTCACATAGAAAGAGCATGCAAGAAAAAGAAATCATCTGCAGCAGAAAAACCAGTAAAGATGATAGAATGCACATCAACCAAGATGGTGAAACTTGCTGAAAACATCAAACTGGAGGGAGACAACTTCACACTTGAACTGGACACTGGAGCATGTGACAACTTCATCTGTAAATCAATATGGGAGAAGCTAGGAAAGCCAAACCTAAAACCTACTACAGTTAACTACAAATCAGCCTCAGGACATCTCATAGAGACGCTTGGCAGATGTGAGCTAACTGCCCAATTGGATGCACAGAAAGAAGTCAGACTACCATTTGTGATTAGTGCTGTACAAGATCTCAACCTACTAGGAAGAACTGCTATACAGCAACTAGGCATCTCTATTGATGACAAGCTACAACAGAACCCTGTATCAACAATCACAGAGAACCAGCCAGATGGGAGGTTACAAATCAAGTGTAAGGAGATGTGCAAAGAATTTCCAGAAATATTCAAAGACGAGCTAGGATGTCTCAAGAACTTTGAACTAGAGATAAACTTCAAACCTTCAACAAAGCCAGTCTTCTGCCGACCCAGACCAGTTCCTATTGCCTTGACAGAAGAGCTCAACCAAGCATACGAAGCAGGTGTAGCTAAAGGCATATGGGAACCAACTCAATTCAACCAGTATGGAACACCAGTTGTACCTGTACGCAAATCTACAACAGGTCAAGCTGCAGGGAAGATCAGAGTATGTGGAGACTACTCCAAGACTATCAATAATCAGCTAGAAACACATAGGAAACCTATCCCACTACCAGAAGATCTAATCAGAAAACTAGGTGGAGGCTATTGCTACACAAAGATTGATTTAGCAGATGCCTACAATCAAATATTGTTGGCACCAGAAAGTCAACGACGACTAGCGCTATCAACACACCGAGGAGTACTACTACAGAAGAGGTTGCCCTTTGGCATAAGCTCAGAACCAGGGTATTTTCAAGAAATCATGGAGCAACTGACACAAGACCTCCCAGGAGTAGCAGTATACCTAGATGATATACTAGTGAGTGGAGCCAATGCAGAGAGCCATCTACAAAACTTACGTCGACTTCTTCAAAGATTAGAAGAAAGAGGGCTCAGATGTAGAAAAGACAAGTGCTGTTTTGCTCAACCTACAGTAGAGTATCTGGGACACAAACTCACTTCAAAGGGAATCACTAAAGGAAAGAAGGCAGATGCAGTACAACAGATGCCAGTCCCAACAGACTTAACTCAGCTAAGATCTTTCTTAGGAGCTACACAATTCTACAGCAAGTTCATACCCAATCTGTCACAACTCACAGGACCATTGCACAAACTGACACGCAAAGGAGAGACCTGGAAGTGGGGCACTGAACAAGAAAAGAGCTTCAACAAACTGAAAGATATGCTATCAACTGATAGTGTCTTAGCACACTTCAACCCAGATCTTGACATTGGAATCTCATGTGATGCTTCAGAAACTGGACTGGGAGCTGTACTATTTCATCGTTATCCTGATGGAAGTAAGAGACCAATAGCCAATGTTTCAAAAAAACTGACCAGCACACAGAGGAAATATGGACAAATACAAAAAGAAGCTCTCTCAATCATATTTGCTCTAAAGAAGTATCACCAGTACCTGTATGGTCGACGGTTTATCTTGGTAACTGACCACAGACCTCTTCTCACACTTCTAGGACCTACCAAAGGAGTTCCAGCTCTAGCAGCCAACAGACTAGCAAGATGGGCACTGGTACTAAATCAGTATGACTACACCATAGAATACAGATCTACCCAGCATCATCAAAATGCAGATGTCCTCTCAAGACTGCCAGTTGGACCTGATAAAGAGTTTGATGCAAGAGAAGATGAGGATGATGTTGATACAGTATGCACTATTCACACTATTGGACAACAGCTCAACTCTATGCCATCACCCGCACACATAGCACAGTTTCATCAATCCAGAGAAGTCAACCGATCGGCAGAAAAGACAGTTAGCAAGATACACAGCTACAATCTTGGAGCACCATGCTATGCCTTGTATCATGGACCTAGACGCAACAGACAACCTAGATGGGTTCCAGCCATTGTTACTAAGATATATGGAACTCGTAGTCTCAATGTCAAAGTGGTACCAAAGGGACCTACTTGAAGAAGACATGTTGAACAACTCAGACCAAGATACTCAACAGAAGAAGATCAAGACCCTGGAGATAAACCTGATATAACAGAGGAGACAAAACTGCAACTACCAGCCCCTACAACTGTAACAGAGCAACCTCCGTCTAGAAAAAGACCACGCAACCCTCGTCTACCTGATGGAGATGAGTATAGCAGAGACAAACCCCGAAGGTCTAAGAGAACCAGAAAGAACCTTTAGCTTAGTGAGGAGGTGTCATGCAAGTGCCTAGTATTACTGGTACTTTGCCAACAAACATGCTTTTTAGCTAAAGCTTTATACAAGCTAATATTATATAGTACTGTCTCATTATAGCTATTAATAATGCTTGTAGCTTTTTACAAAGCTTTTCTATGACCAAACATATAAATACTTGGGTTTTCTGTTATCAAATCAGTTGTCTCTGGAGTGTGCAATAAACCATTTCTCTAATTTAATACTCTATTTAATTGCTTCTGTGCAGAAACATAACATTAAGGTTGGTACTGAATATGGGATTGAATCAGAAGCCAACTATTGCTGCATACTGAAATGAGGCAAACAGCTCACAAGAAACTCCATACTTTGGAAATGTCATGACTGTAAATCGTTTCAAACTGCTGCTTCGGTTTTTTCATGTGTCTGATAATGCACTGATCTTACCTTGTGATGATCCAAATCATGATCATTTGCACAAATTCAGGCCAGTGTTAGAGATGGTCAATAGTAACTTTGCTGCTAGTTATATTTGGCTAAAGATGTGAGCATAGATGAATCGCTTGTTGGGTTCAAAGGAAGGCATATGATAGTGAATTACATCAAAATAAAAAAACACACCAGTGGGGCCCTAAAATGTACATACTTGCTGAGTCATCGACGAGTTACGTCCACTGAAACATGTTTCATTTGCCGAAGAAGTACCAACCACCACAGAGTCAGAAAAGACAACCATATGTGTGCATGAAGCTGATGGATGGTCATCTCAACAAAGGACACCATTTAGGTATAGACAATTATTACACAAGCATTGATCCGTGTTCTGACCTACACCAAAAAGGTACTTACTGTACAGGGACTGTACGTTTAAACCGACATGGTTTACCACCAGCAGTGGAAGACAACAAAACGCTATGAAAAGAGAAATGTGTCAGTCTTCGTAAGGGTGCAATCCTAGCTGTAAACTTTCATGACAGAAAGTGTGTAAAGTTTTTTTCAACTCTAGCTACTGCTAAGACTGAGATTGCTCATAGATGTATTGGCGACGAGTTCCAACAGCCATCTGTAGTAGGATTGTATAACTCCACAATGGGCGACGTCGATCTCTCAGATCAATTGACGTGTGAGTATGCTGATGAAAGACGTACGGTCAAGATGTGGAAAAAGATTGTCTTCCATCTAATTGACAGAGCAGCAGTGAACAGCTATATTTGCTTCCAAAAGAATGGTGAAAAAGTGGTCTCACGCTACAGCTTCATGATTCGGCTAGTTGAGGAGCTAATTGGTGATTATCGTTCAGGTGGACGCAAACGTGTACGTCCAAGTACCGGTGCTAACGATACTAGGCTGATTGGTAGGCACTTCATTCGCTTTATTCCTGATAAAAAGAAAAAGGGTGTGGTTTGTGGAGATGGAGAAGGATATTCTGGAACAAGAATACGAACATACTTTCCAACTTGCGACGCTGGTTTGTGCATCGGAGAGTATGATGAGCGTTACTACACTCGCGTCAACTACAAACTGTAGCTTGATATTTCTTTATATGTGAACATGATGTTCGATGATATACATGTTTGTATTTGTTTTGTATTATAACAGTTTACAACAATGTTGTATTGTTTGTATTATAACAGTTTGTAACAGTGTTGTTTGAAATTTGAATAAACTGGATAAAACAATTATAATTCCGAAGTATTCATTTATTGTGAGTTACAAATTAGTGATTATTTGACACAATGATAGCATTCCGATAACCTACCAAAGTATATTCAGCTACTTCAACACAGCTGGATGGTTCTTTTGTATGTTTATAGCTAATAAAACTAACAAATATCATTGATATACTTGCAGCCAAAGTCATCCAATATAGTACAAGTATATACAAGACAAAAACGATTATAATTTTGCAACAATCATTTTTTTTCGAAAATGGGATATTCTGCTTCTATTGCAGCACTCAGATACTCTACCAAGGCATACTTAGCAGCTCCAACACAGCATGATGTTTATCTTCTCTGTTTATAGACAATAAAGCTAAAAAAAGTTATTGAAATACCTGCCGCCAAAGTAGTGCAAATAGGCATTGAAAATTGCATATTTTCGCAAATAGGTTAGCATTTTGGGTATTTTTTTAGAAAAAAAATCAAACCCCGAAAGGGTTAAACAACAACAGGGCTTTAAATTTATATGGACTTTCAACCATAAAATCTTTGTAAGAACACCAGAAGACACTCTTGTGCAGATACATAATGAGGGCGATCTAGAGAAACTGTTATTAGTTACTTAGGTTTTTGATTTTTGTTTAACTATTTTGTTGAGTGTTTTTAATTACCTATATGGATGTGGGTTTCGACTGTAAATCACATACAATAGATTCTTTTAACCCTGTTTTGGAAAGTCTTCCATGTAATCACCTTACTGTAATTTGCTTCAATTTATGTTGCATCAGAAATAAATTTTCTGTATGTAAATTGTATTTGTCTGTAATAAACCATAGTTTTGATGTAATTTGTATTACTGAAATGTGGATATACGATAATGAACTTTCAAAGTTTAATATCCCCAGCTATACTTTGGTAGGTAACCCCAGAGTTTCAAGAGGTGGTGGTGTTGAGACCTATGTGCAAGACGGAATCAACTTCACTCTCACACCTACCAATGTGTTATGAGTAGAAACCCTCACTCTTGCACTAGGGGATGCGCACTTTGGCTCTGCACCAGTAAACCTTTCAATTATTTACCGTCCGCCTAGCGCCAATCTTGGTGTTTCTTGAAAACTTTGAGCTTCTTGTCCGCAAATCAAATTCTTAGCAAATTTTGGTTGGTGACTTTAACATTGATCTTCTGGATACTGCCGCAAGTTTACATAAACTTAATCAGTTGCTACAACTTTTATAATGTTATCAATTTACCTACACGTTACAGTTCAACAAAAAATAGTTGTCTTGATCATATGCTTTTTAACTTTAATTCAAATTCTCATATCATTTCTGGCACAGTGTTTTGCGATCTTAGTGACCATCTACCTATTTTTGCCTTTCTTCCACTTCAACACGCCGAGTCACAGCAAGCTTTAAAAACTAACTAGCAAAATGTTGATTATCCAGCAATTATTCTTGAGCTTTCAAAAATAAGTTGGCATGAAATTTTAAAAGAAAGCAATAATGTTGCAGAGCAAATCGATGACCCGCTTACTGGTTGACATGTTGGGTATATACCTCACTTTGCCGCCACCCATCCAAAGAAGAAATTCTGGGTAGTGTTTGATAGCAGTGCTACCTTTGGTGGCACATCGCTAACCGAACAATTCTTACAGGAACCTGATTCGACAAATAACGTTAGGCATATTGCTGAGGTTCAGAAAGGAACCCATTGCCAACGCTTGTAAGGTGGAAAAGATGTTTCACATTTTCTATGTAAACAAGGAGGATCGAGATTTTTTGAGATTTCTGTGGTTTGGAAAGGATGGTGCTGTGAAGGATTACCACATGAGGGTACACTTATTTGGCGCAACATCTCCAGCTGTGGCCACTTACAGTCTGCAAAAGATAGCAGACACACATAGTGAAAAGACTTCTGCAGTGTCAAAACTTATAAACAGAAACTTCTACATAGATGACCGAATAACAAGTGATCCCACTACAGCTGAAACTATAGAAATCATCACAGAGGCAAGAAACCTGTGTAAAAAGAGCAATCTGAGGCTCCACAAATTTATTTCCAACAAGATGGAAGCTCTACAGGAACTACCAGACAGTGAGAGCAATTCAGAATGTAAATCTCTATAGTGAAAACTTGCCAGTAGGTCTTGAGTCGTCTGTCAACAAAGACGTGCTGAGGTTTACCATTAGCGGAATACAGCAGAAGCCATCAACCAGACGAGGTATACTCTCAACTGCTAGCCGATTGTACGATCCCTTGGGCTTTTTAGCAGCCTACACATTAGTTGGGAAGAAAAATCTACAAACAGTGAACAAATCAGGTACCGAATAGTATGAACCCATCCCTAAAGATGTTCAGGAACCTTGAAAAAAAGGGTTCAGAAGCTGGATATGCTGGACACTACCAAGATCCCTAGATGCATTTAGCCTACTGGCTTTGAAACAGTAAAAAAGATCGAGCCGCATTACTTTTGTGAAGGGAGCATGGATAACATAGGCGCTTGCTCATACATATGTTTGACAAGTGAAAACAACGACATCCACACCAGCTTTTTGTTGGCCAAATCATGCATAATTTCAAGTAACGGAATCACAACCGAGCCTAGGCTGGAATTGTAAGGCGCTGTCATGGCAACCCAGTTGAGTGCTATACTCCACAGAGTGTTGGACATTACAGTAGACAGTGAAAAACTTTAAACAGATTCGAAAATAGTCTTAGCCTACTTGACTAACGACCAGATGAGGTTCCACATCTATGTCGCTAATCGCATACATGAGATAGATGTGCTCGGGCAAACAACAGTGGCATTATGTAAGCAGTTGAGAAAATCCTGCTGACCATGCATCTCGCGGCACAGGCTGAAACCAGTTAAAATTTTCCATGTGACGCCGCTGACTCAAGTTCCTGAAATGCCATAACCTGGAAAACCAATTCAAGCAACAACCTAACAGAAAGGTTATTGGCTAAATATTCTGAAGTAAAACAGCTCAAGGATGTAAAAGCTACAAAGCTGCAACATGAAATAAATTACCATAGTTTCACCAATTTCAGCTCTCTCAAAAGGCTGGTCACTTCCACTGCCTATCAACGACAGATTGCTGCCAAAAGGTGTTTGAAGAACTTGCAGCCACCTGACCTTGAAAACTTGAAAAGAACTCAAGAAGTAGTAATAAAGATCGCTCAGTGCTATCACTTTAAACAAGACTTATTGACGCTAAAGGATAGACAGACTCAACTACCAAAGAAGAGTAATTTAGTACCATTGAACCTATACATAGAAACTAAACGTCTACTCCAAGTCGGCGGGAAGACCAACAAGTCTACCGTACTCACAAAAGATGAGAAGCATCCTATCATAATAATAAAAAACTGCCACCTAAAAAACTGATGATTAGGGACACTCATGAGACGGCACATAATCTTGACGCAGCTTACACTGCAAGTGTTACAAGACAGAATGGCTTTTGGATAGTTGGTGGAACACAAACGACAAAAAAATCATAAAGAGCTGTACTCTGGGTCGACAGCTCTGAGGCCCTACTGAGGCTCCAATGATGGGAGACTTGCCAGCTGAACGAGTAGAAAATACACCTGCCTTTACTAACGTGGGGGTGGATTATTTCGGCCTTAATCAAGTTAAAAAAAACATTGCTCAGAGCTGAAGCAATGGGGCGTACTGTTCACCTGTTTGTTCTCTAGAGCCCTTCACGTGGAAGTGGTAGACAACTTTTCCACCGATGCATTCTTAAACACACCCCATTGTTTCATGGCAATCCTGGGCCTGGTCAGCTCAATATTCTGTGACAATGGCACTTACTTTGTTGGTGCCAAAGTTGAGCTCGAAAGGCAACTAGAGAAAAAGAGTGTCAAAAGGACAAAAGACTAAAACAGCACCAGATAAGAGTTCAAGATGACTTCACCTGCAGCCAGCCATCAGGGAACGGTGTGAGAAAGACAGATAAGAAGTATTCGCTCGGTGCTACATGAGATTTCCTTTAAATATGACGGGAGAATAGATACAACTATGCTCAGAACCGCCCTACATGAAGCAATGGCCACTGTTAACATTAGACCTATTACAGCGGCTTGTTCTGAAAACCCAAATGGTACAGTTATCATCCCTAATCATCTACCGGCACAAAAAGCATCACAAGTTGTAACACCACCAGGAGATTTTTTCAGATGAAGATATTTATAGCAGAACTCGTTGGTGCAGAGTACAATCTTTTACCAATGACTTCTGGGATATCTAAAAAAACTCACTATCTAACGAGCATCACCAAAAGACAAAAGTGAACTACTGCAAAAGAGAATCTCTCAGAAAGAGACTTGGTCTTAGTCACAGAAAATGACAGACTACGTAACTAGTGGCAAATAGCAGTGGTAGAGGAGGCACACCCAAGTACAAACAGTCTAGTCGGAAACGTTACTATAAGACTCGGCAACAAGAACTTGGGCTGTAAAGGAATACCTCTCGCTACAGCAGTTTACCTTTAAGACCCATTAAAAAACTTGTGCTGCTTCAACGAAGACCTAAGAATCAGCCCTCTAGCCTAAAAGGACAGTCTACAAAGGTTTAATACATTATTACTCTTGTATTATTTACCCTCATCTAGCCTTATATAACCATATTTTATAAGCTTGCTTCTCTTCGTGTAATTACGATTGTATTTAGCAATTTGTGCCCCACTACCTAAAAGTGTTATAAATTTTAATCAGCAAGTGTTTTATGTTTTAGTGTTTTATGTTATACGCCACTTACTTTTTATTGCTGACTCATCCTTTAAAATAACAATATGTGTTCACATACACACCACTAGTTCAGGATATAGTGGTCAAAGAAGGGTTCTTGTCACATCACCGAGGTGGGCAGTTGCTGCTTGCTTGACTAGCGGTTGCTGGACTCTCGCTTTTGCTGTTCTTCCAGATAGCCCGGCTTTGATTGGTACTCTGACACGAGACCATTTCTAGTGGGGCCAGTGGGAACGCGACAGCACCCGTGTCCCATTCTTCTGCCGGCGATATATTTAGCCTGCTCAATCAGTTGGCAATTTAGAATGCATCAAACCAGATGCAATTCTCTTTAGAAATCTAAATGCTAAGGAGGCAAAAGGTATGTCACTTTTTTGTATATTATATATTTTACGCTTTGCCATTGTATTTTTACTCTGTAATTGCTGTTATGTGATTGTCACATTTGCATTCATGTCTCATTCATATATCCGGTTTTCAATAAAGTTTCAGTTGGAAGGTTTTATGAAAAACAATTAGGGATTAGGTCACAGTAGGCTAAGTGTAGAGAATTTGTTCCTTGTGCACACTGTTGCACTGAGCTGGACCTTGGATGCGTTGGCCTTCATTAAAATGTGAAGTATTACTGCTCATTTATACAGTCTGTCCTTACCCAAAGTAACCAGATCACACCTGTGATAACACCTTGGTGGTCCTTCATGCTTTGGGTTGATTGGCGTTGCTGGGCGATTTCATTGGCTGATGGCGGCGGGTAGTGTCTCGATTGGTGACCAAGAATGCCCATTACCTGGGCTTTCTTGATCATTTTTTTTTAAACCTGCTCATAGTGTCACAAACTATTACTCCATATTAGCACTTTTTACGTTACACCATTTATACCAGCAAGCTGGAATGACAAATCAAAGGCTTTACAGTAGTTAACCCTTTTCTCCGACTATTTCGGGACGAGTTGTGTGACTAAATTTGGAGTCGCTGTATAGCCACACTTTTAGCTAAATCAATTTTATTGATCTAACAAACAAAATTTAAGAGCCTGGGCATCATTTTGATACCTAATATGTGATTGGACAACAGATTTTAGACTAGCCAATTGCGTGATAGATATAAACCGTCCTGAAAATTTGTTAATTGCCATTTTGGAAAAAGTTTATCTGGGTGATGGCAACCTTCTTAAGTGAATCAAATGTGGTAATCAGCTCAGGTGAAGAAAATAGCAATGAAAGTGATGTTCAAGAAGATGAGAACTTTCTCATGGAAGAGGGTAGGTTTGATGTGGCAGTATGTGGAATCACTTTTTACTTCCACCAAAAACAGATTTTTGTTGTAAATTCTCAACAAACTATATTTTAAAGGTGTAAGATATTTATTTTTTTATGCTATACATGATTACAACATTATCAATAAAATAAATTTAAGATTTTTATCTCAGGTGAAATTATCACTTGATTATCCCATAATAAATAATAATTCTATGATTTCCACGTAGAACTTCAAGATAATAAAAATTTCTTGTTTCATTTGTATCCAATGGTTCCACCCACAGTTAGTTAGGCATATACATGTAGTTATCAACATCAGCATCTACTATCAGCCAGCTCCAACGTCACGGCACACGTTGTGCGTGTTTGGGTTGGTTGATAGTGGACACTGGCTACAGTAATCGTATGACTCTCTGTGTTTACATCTAAAGTATCAGAAAATATTTTGCATTTTGTATTACCAATTGTTAGCTGCAGTAGATTAATTTAGTTTCAAATTCTACTGAATATTTACCCTGAAAAGCTACTAAAACACTATTTTTAGTTGGCTGTGTAAGAAGTCTAAAAGCAAATGGATAACTTTTTAGTTTTTACTTATAACCGATTATATTTGCTGGTAGGTTTTGTATCTTATATTTGTCTTATATTATTTGTTTTGTCTTATATTATTATTATTATACTTGAAAACAGTCCAGGAGTTGTGAGGGATGCCATTGATGATGCGCCTAGGGCTTCAACACCAATATCTGATGAAAGTGACCGGAACACTAATTATGACCTACAAGACTAACAATCAAGCAAGCTCAGATTCTGATGCCCGCCGTAAGTATCACACAATTTTGTTGGTGTTGACATCCAGGCTTTTGAATAGCTGAGGTTTTTGGTACTCCCTGGTAGTGCAAGTAATGATATTTGTTGAATAATTTTATTAAATTTATTTATTGAAGTTGATTCTAACAACTACCTTGCTTCGGTGAAGGTGATATGCTATCTGGTAGAGGTGTTGCTTAAGGTAGACAGCAAGGTGCTTGTTGTAGAAAGATGGGTACCAGAGGGAAAGGAAATGGTGGTGGTGGAGATGCCACCTAATCACCGCAATCAACCAGGTAATCAATGTTACATTGTTACATGTTACATACACTTTCGTTTGATTTTCAGTCACTTTAGATAAACTATGAGATGTGTGTCAGTTTTCTTTACTACATGTATTTGTTTTCGCTAGGTGGAATAGAATGAAAAAAGAATACACCGCAGCAGAACCAAAAAATTCCATTTACAGGGGCTCCAGGTGTAAAAGTGAGGCTAGGAGCGAATCCATCAGCTCTTGATTGCTATCAGTTATTTATGGATGATGGAATTATGGACATGATATTGATAATTTGAGAGAAACAAACAGGTATGGCAGTGAGAAGATCACCAACTGGAAAACAATAACTAAGAATGACTTGCATAGCGTATTCACTCTGGTTATGCTTACAGAGATAATAGGAAAACACACGCTAAAATCATATTGATCTAGGGATCCGATCCTAACGACTCCGTTGTTCAATTCCGGCATATTTCAGGACAAGCTTATGAGAATACTGAGTGCACTCCATTTTATAGATAATTCAAATCCATCCACTGAGCGTTGCTAAAAATAAATTATTTTTTGCAGAAACTGAACCACCGTTTTGCTTCTGTATATAGGCCGGGGCAACAAATTTGTATCGATGAGTCTTTATTACTGTTAAGAGGTAGATTATTTTTCAAACAGTACATTCCCAAAAAGAGAGCACGTTTTGGTCTTAAAAGGCTATGTTCTTGCTGAGAGCAAGATAGGCTACATTTGTAAATATTCGCTTTATGTTAACAATGACAGAGAGAATCCTAACATGAATCAGGGTGTAGCATACATAGTTGTTTTTGACATGATGCAGGATATGCTGAACCAAAGTCATATACTGGTCATGGACCATTGGTATTCCAGCCCTGCTTTAAAGAAAGAATTGTATGAGCAAGGAATGTATGCCTACGGAACATTGCGTTCTAATAGCAAAAATATGCCCAAGTCCATCAAAGAAAAAGAGCCTGGTCAACTTCTGAAGAAAGGCGAGTCGCAGTACTTTACTTGTCTACCAGCTCTGACTGGATGCTGGGTTGACAGAAATTTCATTTTGTCTTGCTCAAACTATCACAGTAATTTCGAGCTCACTGAAAACGACCGCTGAACGCACAATGAGCAATTAATCAAAAAGCCTGCTCCAATACTACACTACAACAGTCACATGGGTGGAGTTGACTTGACTGACCAGATGATCAAATACTACCACAAAGAAAGAAGGTCAATCAAATGGTACAAGAAAATCTTTTTGCATTTTGTAGACATTACTATTCACAATTCATTTGTAGTACATTGCAACATAATGGGGAAAGCAGTCACCAGCTTAAAGTATCGACTAGATACTTTAAGCTGTTAGATAGTTTTTGACTTTAGATATTTTCAAACTTTAGATATTTTCCCACTGCGTGCATCCAAAGCAAGCTTTGCCACATTCGTTTGTTCAATAGAAAATTCATTCAAATTCAAAAGTTACTTACAGTAACCTTGGAGTAAAGAGTTAACTAAGACTTAACTTACTAACTCACAACTCACTTCTTTATTTCTCAAATATCAGGTCTTATATCACAGCAAGTGAGAATTGTAGGTTGCTGTTGTTTTGTAGTAACAACAACGTAGATTTCTTCATCGACATTTTTCTTATAATATATTGAAGAAGCCATCTATAGACTGACTGTGACTCCACTCACACACTCTGTATTTTGTACTCTTGTTTGATCAGTAGTTGATTGTTGCAAAGAAGCATTACCATTCATACAACTGTATTCGCAACAAAAAATGAATTTAATAATGAAAACTCTGTATAGAGTATATATAGTCACAGTGGTACACTGTGTCATGAGAGTCAGTGTCAGACAGTCAGACCAGTGCTCGGGGACCTAAATGAATGATGATAACTAATAATTAATTTCTCATTGTCTCTGATTTGAATGTTTGTTAGATCATTGAATGAAATAATGATTAATTAAAATACACACATGACATTACATAGTAAAGTATAGTATGTGTAGAATAGTATAATAATAGTGAAGTATAATTATTTCGTTGAATGTAATTATTTATTAATAAATATTATTGATTATTATAACGTATCCCATGCATGCATGTTTGTCATTTATATCTTAGAAGCTATTTAGCGGTAGCTGCATCAAATCATTAATTGTTTTGACTTTACGTATAATACACCGCATGACTCAATAACAGTGTAATTGACAGCTAGGTGCAAAGTTCAAATATTTAGACTCACTGTATCATTGTAAACAAAGCCTAAACAGTGTGTTGCGTAGCCGAGAAAGTGAATCAGGTATGGTGTCGTCAGCGCTAGCATAACGAAAAGGGCTGTATGGCAATGATTCAGCATGAAGTGGTGCTGATCCTCCGCTTGGGGATTAGGTAGGATCGATGGTCCAAATTTGGTGGCCAATGAGACAAAACTCCTGTTTGTTTTATTTGTTTACGACAACCTGTTTTATATTCTGATGGATATGGTCAGTTTTCCTGATCAGTAGTCAACAAGATTTGAAGTAGAAGAGTTCAGTAAACTTATCCATAGAAACTTTATATTGTTATCTGCTTTTGTCTACTCATTTATTTAGAAGTCTTAAAGCAGGCCTAGGAGAACAAAAGGTTCGTTTTATTTGGTTATTAATGAATTTTATTTGGTTATTTATGTTTGATTTGGATTACCGCTTGTGGTAAGGTAAAATTGTTGAGATGTTGTGTGAATTTTGGTTTTATGAAATTTGCTTACTTCAATTATCATTTGTTTTATTACTCAATTATAGCATCGTGATTTGTATTTTACCCATGTTCTAACTATTCTCTTATAGACTTCATGTTGCTGGCTCTAGTACGAAAATACAGTACTGAAATAGCACATATATACCAACAAAAGCTGTTTCTTATTGTTATATACTGGACAGCACCAGTAAAGTTTCACGCTCTTCCCAGTTTGAGCCTGCTGGGTGTCTAGCAGACCCAAACTGCTATAGTGAAGTCTTTTTCCATCTGAAAAAAGTGAAGAATCCTTCCCACATCGGGGTTAAGTAACACAATAACATTCTCACATCAGGGTAAAGCCTACCCTGATACTTCGGCGAAGTTCATCAAGGCAATTACACTCACTGGACAAACTCCACACCGGTACAGCAGCACTACCACTTCGGCAAAGATATCAAGAAACGATTCTTTGCTGGTCAAGCAACTACAGCTGAGCTTCGGCGTAGACATCAAATGATAATTCTGCGCTGGTCAAGTTATACACAGCAGCTCCTCCACTTCACCAGAGACATCAAGTGACGTTTCATCGCTGGTCAAGCAACCAGAGCTGCATTTTGGCGAATAGCTATTCGCTGGTCAAGACGAACCATCAAGTCGATAAGTACAGATTTCTCTTACTTAAGGCCATTTTTTAGTTTGCATACTTTTGAATTCTGGACGTATTTTTGTCCAAATCTTATTAAATCATTTTTGTCTAATACGGATGCAAGTTTTCTGAATTTTGCCAGAACTGTAAACTGATCAGGGGCCTAGCCATATCCATCAGACAAAAACCTAAAAAAGTAACCAATTCCAAGTAAAATTCCAGGGTATGGCTTATTGACCGCCGAGTTTCCCTCATCTTGGTAATTCCTTTGTGTGCTGATCAGTAGTCTTTCTTCCTGCCATCCACGCAATACAGCCTTTTAGCGCAAGTAATCAGAAGCACAAAACATTTTAACTGTCTTGGTGTCATATTCTTAGGCATGCTACACACTGAGTTGGCATTGTTCCAATAGTATTTAATTTCAATTCATTCGCACCTATTGACCTGTCTATGTTTGTGTAATAATAGTTCATTGATTTCTTAGGACACTTTGCATCATTTACTTAACTTAAAATGTCCTCAAACTCTAACGTCAGTCTAATAGATCTAAGTGTAGATGAGTTGTCTGCAACTCTAAATAAAACTATCAGTAAAAATGCTGCTATCACTCCTGAAACTTCACAAAGTAATATCAAAGTTTCCGCGAAGCCTGTACGAAATGTCAAACCTTCAGGTATTTCAATCGAAAGTGAGAAAAATCAACTCGCCTTCACACTCTTCGCTGTCATAAAAAGAGAATTAAAAAATATAGACTCTCTTTCTAAGCAATGTCGTGCTAGTGACGTATCTCTTGAGTTCTTAGATGAATGCATAACTGCCATTGAATCAAAAGCTGAAACTATGACATCTGATTATGCCAAACTTTCTCAGCTATCAAACAATAAAGTTGAAAAGAAAGTACAACAGTATTTTGAGTATTTTGTAGGAGAAGTTGGATCAGCAGTCAAAAAGCTAACATCAAAGCAGGATGTTTTACAGCTGGAACAAGATTTAGCGCAAAGCAACAGCGACGAGATGGATCGAGAGCTCTTGGAACTCGAACAGTTTATCGAGCAGAGGAAAAGGCAGCAGGAGGAAGAAGTAGACGATAATCCAGACGATGAAGAACCTAATGATAACAACCCACAGCCAGCACACGACCGCATTCGTACAACTCCAGTTCAACCATGCCCACCTTCACATAGCACGCCAAGACTGATGGACAGAATTCAACAGTGTATTGAGGAAGAGAGGGCAACTCCACAACCACAACAGCAGGATCTTAACGCAAGCCTCAATCAACTTGCCGAGAACATTGCCATAGGTATACGCAGCACAAAGAAAACAGAGATTGAGCCAGATGTATTTTCTGGGAACCCTCTAGAGTTCGATGATTGGCAATGTGACTTCGACAGCTATATTGACTCAATGGGAATCACAGATGGTGCAGAGAAGATACGCTACCTAAAGAAGTATGTTTCCGGCCCCGCAAAGGAATGCATCAGCGGCCTTTTCATGGTGAGAACAGAAAACAGCTATCGAGAAGCTCGCAAAAAGCTGAGAGCTAGATTGGCAACAAGCTTGATGTAGCGCGATCTATGAGAACCAAGTTGGACAACTGGCCCAAAATCGCGGCCAACGACTCAAAGGCTCTGCAGAAATATGCAGACTATTTGGAGAACTGTAGAAGTAGTATGAGCTCTCTGCCTGGCCTAAGCATTCTTGAGGATCCACAAATAAACGAGAAGCTGTCTGCTGTACTTCCTGACTGGGCACGGCGTAAATGGGCGAACAAAGGCTACAAAATCAAGAAGAAATCTGGCCGATACCCAAGATTCGAGAAGTTTTCATACTTCTTGAATGAGATCGCGGAGATGCAATCTGAACCTCTTCTGCAGAACCACCAAACCAGGTCTAAAGACACCTCCAGAACAGATACTCAACAGTACAAGAACGCTCAACCAACCAAACCTCAACTTAAGACTGCAAGCAAGACATTTGCGACTAACCAACCTAAACTCCATTGTCTTTTCTGCAAAGGTGATCGTGCTGGTCACAAAAACGCAGAGTGCCTACGTCTGGCCGAGCTGCCGTATCAGAAACGCAACACTTTCATTGAGAGTAACAGGCTCTGTTACCGATGCTTGGTACAGGATATGGATCTACAAGCTGTCCAAACAAAACAAAAGTGAAGTGCAAGACTTGCCATTACAGCCATGCTTCAACGCTTCACAAGAGGAAGGAAGATTGGCTTGATGACACTGCAACACAAAAAGGCTACCGCCAACAAGCACCAACAAAGGAGCGACCTGTCAACGAAACCACACCAACAGCCAGCCCCACGGACAGCCCTGCAAAAGCCAAATCTGATACATCTGACAGTTCAGATAAGCAGTCTACTTGCAACAGAAACACTGCTGCTGCACCGAAGCAAACCTTGGTCAACATGGGAATGCCAGTGTATGTATCAACCGCTGAAGATCCATCCAATCGGGTACTCGTCTATACATTCTTCGACTCAGCAGCTGATCATTCCTACATAACAACCGATGTAGCAGAGAAGTTACAGCCGAAGACTGTAAAAACAAAGTCACTAGATATGCAAACGATGTCAGGTATTACTAAAGCGGAGGTATGGGAGTTTGGCAATCTAGTGATCAATGGCTTGCACGAGGGTGAGGCGCGTCTGAATTTGGCATATGAATGGCCTCAAATACCAAACACAACTGGAGAATTTGGCAACAGTCTTAACGTCATGGCTTATGACCATCTGGCCCCATTAGCCGATGTGTTGCCCCCAACTATGGATATACCAATCGGGCTACTTGTTGGCGCTAACTGTTCATCGGTACATTTTCCCCTGGATGGAAGAAAGGGAGAGGAAAACCAGCCATTTGCGGTGAAAAACAAGCTCGGATGGATGGTATTTGGAGTGGAAATTCCCTCAACTGACAGATCAAAATTTCATGACACTTCCATCGAAGAGAAGGATGACGACTCTCCTATGTCTCAGGACGATTTACTTTTTCTGGATCAGATGGAAGCCGAAGCTACAGTGACTAATCAGGATCCTATTAGATGCCACTGCCTTTCAAAACTAGACCTAAGCTCCCTGATAACTTTGCTCAAGCCAAGCAGCGCCAGGAAGCACTGATCAAACGATTCAAGAAAGATTATTATAACGTATCCCATGCATGCATGTTTGTCATTTATATCTTAGAAGCTATTTAGCGGTAGCTGCATCAAATCATTACTTGTTTTGACTTTACGTATAATACACCGCATGACTCAACAGTGTAATTGACAGCTAGGTGCAAAGTTCAAATATTTAGACTCACTGTATCGTTGTAAACAAAGCCTTAAACAGTGTGTTGCGTAGCCGAGAAAGTGAGTCAGGTATGGTGTCGTCAGCGCTAGCATAACGAAAAGGGCTGTATGGCAATGATTCAGCATGAAGTGGTGCTGATCCTCCGCTTGGGGATTGGGTAGGATCGATGGTCCAAACTTGGTGGCCAATGAGACAAAACTCCTGTTTGTTTTATTTGTTTACGACAACCTGTTTTATATTCCGATGGATATGATCAGTTTTCCTGATCAGTAGTCAACAAGATTTGAAGTAGAAGAGTTCAGTAAACTTATCCATAGAAACTTTATATTGTTATCTGCTTTTGTCTACTCATTTATTTAGAAGTCTTAAAGCAGGCTAAGGATAACAAAAGGTTCGTTTTATTTGGTTATTAATGAATTTTATTTGGTTATTTATGTTTGATTTGGATTACCGCTTGTGGTAAGGTAAAATTGTTGAGATGTGTGAATTTTGGTTTTATGAACTTTGCTTACTTCAATTATCATTTATGTTTTATTACTCAATTATAGCATCGTGATTTGTATTTTACCCATGTTCTAACTATTCTCTTATAGACTTCACGCTGCTGGCTCTAGTACAAAATACAGTACTGAAATAGCATATATATACCAACAAAAGCTGTTTCTTATTGTTATATACTGGACAGCACCAGTAAAGTTTCACGCTCTTCCCAGTTTAAGTCTGCCGGGTGTCGAGCAGACCCAAACTGCTATAATTATTATTATCATAATTGTATACTCAAAATAAAACCGACATTTAATAATATGCCCAACTATCTGGCCAATCAACACTGTCTGCACTGTGCTTGTTTGGGTTGCAATCTAAGCAGCCTCATTCATTGATTGTTCATCATTTTATCTCAATTTAAAAAATATTGCTGTGAGTGTAGATTTTATCAGACTCATGATGAGAGATGAACAGCAGAATGATCCTGATTGGCAAAAAGTTTGCGTCTTATTGACTGTGATGGATGTTTATATCACACAATCTCTGCTGTCAGGAAATTTCGATCTTATCTAGCTAGTTTTATATTACTTTAGATATGGCTCAGCAAAATCATCTCAATGACTTGAGAGTGCTCCTCTAGCGTTCAAGTTCAAGGACCACCAAAAAACCCAAGCAAATGCAGTAAGCCAGCAGTGAATGGAATAATCTTGCTCCACATTGTCACCTTTCTCGTGTTTCTATTACCCCCAATTTCTATCTGTTTGCACAATATGTATTGGTTTGACATTTGTTGCATTTCTCCTGTTTTACATGTACCGTAAGTCCTTATGCACATGCCGCGCGGCTTGTCGTTGGGCGCTGCTTCTGGTTCAAAGTCATAGGCCGCGGCTAAAGCCAAGTTTTTAAAACTTACATGGGGCTCAGGGCGGCTTCTCGATAAATGCGGTCTCTGCTCAGTTCCGTGCCATAACCATAAAATTGCAGTCATGATACACTTTTATGTACGGAGTTTTGGCGATCTACTCGTTTATTTTCAAGGTCATGTTTATGGAATACTTTAGACTAAAAAAGAAATTATCGCTCATGTTTAACTCTCCACAGTCACAGGTTATTAACAGCTTTTCATTCTTGACCAGCATCTTTCCATAAACGTGAAGCCCTCTAGCAGCGCAGAAAAAATCTAGTTGAGACATGGCAAGTAAGTTATTGATGCAAGGGTTTAAGAATTTTAACTCGAACTTGGAAGTAAAAAAAATTCTTTTTACCTGTACTGATGTAGCCTGTTTTCTTATTCAAGAGGACGGGGGTATAACGAAACCCGTCTCAACACTCTCGCTCTCGAAGAGGTCAAGGACGACAAAATCTCACTCAGTCATTAGCTGCAGTCTGTGGGCATACGCGGCTTGTTGGAGGATTATTTTTCTTTCGTGAGTCATTTGTTTTTGAGCACAAGCCGCGCGGCTTGAGCATGAGGACTTACGGTAATGCAACTGTTTAACCAGTAAATATTCATAGCCAATTTTTTTGCAGTGGTTCCTCAGCAAAAATATTCTCGAAAACCTTGTGCTTCTTCAATCACCTGCCATCAAAAACGTCTTTATGGGACAAGAAAAGTTGAAGCTGTATTTATCAAGGCAGAGTAGATGCAGTTGACATCCCCATAAGCCTGGTTCCCATATACGCCGCAAAGCACCGGCGGCAGCACCGCAGGCTATTGCAGTGAAATGTGAACCTACACGCCGAGGATCGCCGTGTACTGCCGGTAGATGCCGTCGGTCAACGCAAGAGTTGAGCGCTGTTCAAATTTCGCAGAGTCGCATGCAAAACCTGACACAAAATGCACTGTACAGGTGAAGGTCAGTTCTTTCAAGATGTCATAGTGAAGAGACGCAGCATGACCAAAAACGAAATCCAGCTGATATCGTTGGTTCAGAAGTACCAAGCTTTATACGACAGACAAGGTGAATGTAAATTATTATAATAGTATTTTGATTAATTTATCGTAGTGGTAGAAAGTAAATTAATATGTATTTATGACACAGTACTAAAATTGGTGATATAGCTTTTAGCAACACTATATAAATCGGTGCGGTAATATGAACTTGGGATATAAAACTTGATAATGTGTACAATTTATAATAAAGTTTACTCATTTGAAAAAAACTTATGAGTATACATTGGTTATTTTTGATTCAATAGTTTATTTATTTTAATCATTCCAATGATGTATGCACAACATATTCGATGGAATATCTAGGAGTGCCAAATTTACTGATGTAGTATGCAATCACATATATATATATATCTATATATATATATATATATATACAACATTGGACAAGGCAGTGAAAAATGGGCTACTGGTTCAAAACGGACGAGTGCTCAAACTCCCAGGTCTCTGGTAGGAGACCCGAGTTAGAGCAGAATTTACCACCCATACGGGGTATCCGGGGTGAAGAAACAATTTTTTATTTATATATATACACGTGCACTATAATAATACTGCTATGTATTATTAATTAAAAATACTTGCTTATGTTATTATATATAACTGCATTTTAAGTTACACATATATATATACATCCTATGGTGTGTGTATGTAGAGGTATTTGCTGAACAAGTGTGTTCAGTATGGGATATTTTTGTGACTTGAATTTATAAATTGCAGACAAGTTCTACAAAAGACCAAATATGAAGGCAAATGCCTGGCAAGAAATTGCAGAGTAGTTGGCTTTGAGCGCCAAGAGTACGAAGTGAAGTTTAGAAACTTCAGGACAAGGTTCTCTAAATATTTAAAAGATAGAAGAGGTAAATATTGAGTGTTGTGGACTAGCATTCATTCTTTAACTTGAAGCATTTCCAATGTTGATTTTAAAGCTAAATATTAACCGGCTGAATTTTGAATCTTTTAGGGTGCTTCTGGATGTGGAGCAGCAGATGTGGGGGCCATTAAAGCCGTAGTTTGAGGTGGCGAGGTTCCTCATAACACACATCAAACACCGAGAGCCCAAATCAAATTCAGCTGTAGAGGTAAAGGCTGTTGCACAGTTATTGCCAACAGAGTCTGATGACCCCTTCTCACTTGACCCTGCGATGACAGACCCTGCGACGGCAGAGACATGCCCTCATCCGACACCAACTTCATCTACCGTATTTTCACCAGCTCAAGCCAGAAAAAGAGCATGGCAAAAAACTACGGATAGTTAAGAGGAAATATAAACTATTTAACTATATGCTCATTATTGTGCATATTGTGTTAGTTCTTCACAGCTACCAAATGCTCACAGAATACTTGATTAGTCTTTTCCAGCTAACAAATATTAATCAGATAAGCAATTTATTTACCAGATTGATTGGGCTATACCTGCCGCAATAGAAAAGCAACAACAGAATGACTGGGATGAGGACATGCTCTTCTGCATGGCACTAGTTCCGAAGCTGCCAAAGTTAAAAGGGCGAACTACATCCAAATGCCATCTGGACATCTTGACACTTGTTGCCGATGCAGAGCTAAATGCTGAACAGCATTAACCACACCCAGAACCGCCACAGCAATCATTTGCCTCTCTGATATATTCTAACGGTAAGAAATCTACCAGTTCAAGGTCAAATCTGTCATGGAAGTTTTATATTTATTTCTATATGCAATCGCTACTAGAGCCAGGGAAAATAACTCCCAAAAACTGCGAATGTAGGTTCTTATTCTAGACCCAAACTTGTTTGTATAAACGATGCATTAGGAGATGACTCCACATAATATTAGCGAATCCTTCATGTTCATGAAACTGTGTATGCTATCATCAAGATGGCAGCAGCAAAAGCTAACACCATACGAGTGGTGCAATTTCATGGGCTCATCAGAGCAAGAAGCAATAACTAGCCTGCTACTGAACCTTTGAAGCATACTGCCAGCAAGAACAAAGACCATGAGCAACGCTGATTGATAATGGTACTTTTTTAGGACTCAGAACACTACAAGGTGGACCAATATTCTGAAGCAATGGAAGGAGGAAAGCACCATGTATGCTCATTTTGTGGAAGGGCTTCCCGTACTGAAGCGTGGCAGGTTAGTAATGTAGCCTTTCAGTCATATAAATACCTGCATCTACGGTGCATTCGGCCTGTTTGCATCACTCTATCTTTCTACTGACTGCCTGAGTCTGGTATACCAGGCTAATCAAATTTCACATCATACTCATCATCCAATTCTATCGCAAATCCAACTGATTGCCTGTACAGTTCGTTCATAAGCTGCTGTACATAAACACCACTCCTGCTTCTTGGTTGTTATATTATTACATACTGAGATGAAATGTTGAATCTCAGCAGTGAGAAAGAAGGGTCTTCTGTATATGCAACCTGATTGCCACACAACTATCAAACCTAAATATTTCTATATTTTTAACAATTTAATTATAATTACGCTGATGCCATTTGGGACTGTTTGGTACTTTGTGACAAAAATAGTGATCAGAAGCCATAAAAGCAATGCTGCATCTATCCGTATATTCAGAGTGGATGCTTCACCAAAAGGCTCTGCTCGGCGAGTGAAAGAAGATAAAATCCTGCGATCATCATCTTACTGCAATCAGTACACTTGGAGACCGTGATATTATTGTTTTGGAAAGATTTGTTGACTCTGCGATCCATAGTTAATGTTTTTGTAAAGGTATATTATAACCGAGCCATTGCAGTGGCTTTCTGGCTGAAGGAACAAAATACGTGAGCCATTGTAATGGCTTTCCTTAGCAAAAGTTTTAAAAAATCGCAGAGATTTCAGTTTCAAAGAAAAAGTTTCAATTGTAGAGCTATAATAAGCTGCTTAAAATGGGACACTGAGAAGCTGCAGCAATATTGCACATATCTCAGCTACTTAACTCAGAAATTTAAAAAAATCGCACAAGTCTCGATATAATGTAGACATTTTAAATCCAAAAGTTGTGCAAAAAAAGACAGACTAAAATTAGACTGAAGTTGAATCCGCTTTGAAATGGTGGTTTCAAAGGAATAATGCTCAAGTAAATGGGCCTCTGAAAACGCGTCAAAAAGCTGAAGATTTGGCAAAACAGATAGAAAACAAACTTTGTGCCAAGCGATCATTGGTTTCAATGGTGGATGAAATGGGAAACATTGTTAACAAATGTGTAAATGGGAAACAGAATGATGCAGATGCCCCAGCAGCTGCATCATGGCTGAAAGTGAAAATCCAGTGAAGTCACAAATAATTGCGGTTTATTCTCCTGATGATGTATACAATGCCAATTAAACCAGTTTATTCTATCGAGCAGTTCCTGAGCATGCAAATCTTTTTCAAAACGAGACTGCGAGGGTGCAAAGTGTTAAAGGATCATGTGTTATTTGTGTAATCATGTCAGTGAGAAGCACAGGCTTTTATTGATGGAAAGAAGCCACAAACCGGGTTGCTTCATAGGCATTAAAAAATTACCTGCAGAGCAATGCACAAATGTTCGACAGACCAATGCCATATTCAAATAATGGCTCAGGAAGTGGGATAATCAGCTGACAAAATTTTTTGTTTTCGTTGGCAACTTCACTACGCATGCTAATAATGTTACCTTAAATCACAGAATTGATATTTCTGCCAGCCAATACAATGTCGTTTTTGCAGCCTTTGACCAAAAAGTTGTTCGGTCACTAAAAGCTCATGACAGAAGTGAAATACATGCCAATGTTTTGGAACAAATTGAAAATGTTAAAGGAACAAATAAAAATAACTTTGCCAAAAAATAATCTGCTCAAGGCCTTGCCTTTGTTAGTCTTGCTGTGAAATATAATGTCATCATTACAACAATAGAGGACATTGTTGCTAAAAACCAAGTGAATTGACGCAAACTGACTTTGAGGGGTAAATGACAGTGGGCAATGATCTCCAGATGGCTGCAAAGCTAATAGAGGCCAACGTCTACGAAGCTGTCACACAGGCTCAGGGAGAATCAAGTAAACACTGAAGAAGTAGAGAAAGCTGAAGGAAGATCAACCAGCAGTGCTCGTTCCAACAAATGAAGAAATACTGGAAGCTCTTCACATGTGACTAGGAGTGCAAAATAAATCTGATCAAGCTAGACGAGTTTCTAAATAATGTATTATATTATGTCTTTTTAAGTTTTATTGTTAATTAAATACATTATGTCATTTTAATATGTTTTGCGACACCCAATGAACAATAAAATGGCAATTTCTTTGCAATTAATGTTATCAATCAATTATTGTTGTCATTTTTTGTGTTAACAAAAGTGACCCCGTGAAATGACGTCTACTGTACTGCCAAGTTCTCTGATGTTCATGGCCTTTTTTATCTAATCGTGAACCATTTTACACTAGGGGAGGCTAGGGTAATTAGTGCCCTGGGGTAATTTGTGGTGGAGCATTTTTTGGAAAAACTACTGTATGTATGGTATTGTGATAATAAGTACATGTATGTTGATACAGTTGTGAAACTATAGGAAGAATTTGATCAGATTTTTAGACGCAGTGGGTCACATTTCAGATTTTTGCGAATCCCCTTCACCTTTGAAATACATGATGCCCCGCTTCACCTGTGTTTCAAATGGAGTGAATTGACCTGCAATGCAACGTTGAACTCAAAGCAAAGTTCTAAGAAATGAGTGAAAAAGCCCAAAAAGCTTGGGTGATTTCTAGGAGAATTGGCTAACAGCTTCCCTGAACTTTCCAAAATGTTGAAACAAATTGGGCCTTTTCAGGGCATATTTTTGGGTGAAAAACTTTTTTCCACCTAATGAAATTAGAAACAGACACTTTTATTATAACATGCCTGATAGACTGCTAAAATATAGCTGCAGCTTGCACACATAGACATTCTTCATTGTGCTAGATGTGATGTTTTTAAAGCAGAACCTAGACTGTTGTCCAGTTTGTGGTGTGCCTTGGTTGAGATAGGTCATATTTTGTTACTTTGCCTAATGATCTGATTCTAAAAAAATCAATGTGTATGTTCCATTTTATTTTCCTTTTCTACTTTCTTGCTCGAGATATAAGTAATATATTTCATTGTTTGCACTGTTTTTTATGTATATGCATATACTTTTGATTTGTTAGTCTTCAATTGTATTCTATGCTTATAGATTGGGCATTAGCAAATTGTTGTACATTGTTATCTTCAACCTTGACAGAGCCTCAGTCATGGTTATTGTAAGATTCTTAGTATCATGATATCATATCTTAGATTAATAGTATAATTACCAGCATATTTAGAAGGAGGAATAAACCTATAAACAGCAATTACGCATCAAATCCAAACAATGTAGACACATGTCTAAACACAGCATTCAGCTTATTCATAATATCACCAGTTACCTTGTGTGTAAATCAACAATTAATTGCATATCACATCCGGATAGTCACAATTTTGTCAGCAACATGTGACCTTTATATAGCAATTTCATTGCCTTTATGAAACAATCATGATTCATGATGATTTTCTGATATTTTCCTTCTGGATCCACAAGACAGCACCCCTCTTCATTCTTATTCTGCGGCTCATCCAGAAAACAAGAAAATTCTGCGATGAGCAATGTAAACTTTTTATTTCAACGCATATCATTTTAAAGAAGATACTTGGAAAATAATACAAACTTTATCTCTTTGCCTTTACTGGAGCCGACAAAGTATTTTCAATCTTAATGCATTTTTGTTAAACATTTTTTATAATTGGATTCATTGAATTGATTGATGGCTGCAATGTTTAAATATGAAACAAAAATAATTTTTGTGCTTCATCATGTAACATGCATTGTTTTATCTGAATTATATAATCAATGACAATTTTATCTGAATATTTACTATGCTTATTTTATCTATAGTTTTCACGGTGAAACTGTGGTGATAGAAATAAAACATTAGCATCACAACTCATCAGTTAAATTCCTTCTCACAAGGCGTGATACGCAGTACAGTGAAAACTTGATGCTCAGTGAAAGCTCGGACCTCCAGTAAAACCTGTCGGTAAAGATCTGGAGCAGCAATACAAACTGCAACCTCAACGAGAACGTAAGAACAAATTCTCAACAAACAAGGTATGGGTGACTACTAAGACTGAGACAGCTATTCTACAGAAACCTGACAGTAACTCCACAACGGCAACTCCGGATAGGGACGGTAATCCTGAAATTGGTAACCCTGCACTTCAGGACAATTTGAAATTGTTTGTCAGTAAACTCTTTTTGTTGGTCAACTGTAAATTTAATATCAGTAAACTTTTAATTTAATTAGTGAAGCTTTCTTTGCATCATAATAATTTTCTTGCTGTATCAATCAACCGTATCAACAACTTTTGTTATTGTAAAGCTGGTGATGTCACACAATTGGCTGAATACTTATTGTCATCATCGTCACAGTGTATCAAGCTCTCATCTTGTGCTAATTGCTATAGGATAGGAATAGCGTAGGTTACTTGCTGCGGCATTGTTACTAGGATAGCAGCCGTGTTTACACCTTTATTGTGTAGCGGTGCCCTGTCTGTTATTGTTGGGCCTGACTTGTGCTGGGTTGCGATGGCTTCACTGGAGGGTGGATTGCCCACTGCTGATACCTCACCAGGTGACCAACCATTGCAAAAGCTAACTTCGAATTCTAATGAAAACTCCCAACTTCACCTTGATATTTCTGGTAATATGGATGTTAGACCTAAACGATCAAAGGCTAATGATTCCACAGTGTCAGTAACTGACGAAACCACAACAGATGAATTGCCCAAAACTGATGAGCGCCGCAGCTCAGAGCACATTTAAAACATGGCAATTAAACAACAGTTGTGTGACGAAATCAATGAAATTGTGCTACAGCAGACAAATAAACAAAACTGTCATGCAAGAACTAAAATCTGGTACAAGTACAGAAAGGCTGAATCAAATGAAAATAAATTTAGAAGCAAGCATGAAAGAGATCACGAACACCCACAACAAAGTAGAACTGACTATAGAAACTGTAGATCCATCAACAGTTAAGACAGTTGATAGGATAGTGCATGACATACAACTACTACTGAGCACAATAGAGCAAAGACAAACCGACACTGATGGCGAGTCAAAATAGTCCGTTCAAAATAAAGCTTGCGATCATGTGGTTCAAGCCACCGCTCATCCTCCATCAGAATGATGGCAATGGAAGCAGCCGCTGAAGTCGCTGAAAAAGAAGCCAAGTTAGCTGCCTTGATAGAACCGCAGCAAGCTGGAAAGGAGCTTGCTGCCCAGCAAAACAAGCTGAATGAAATCAAATTGCGGGGTGAACTAAATGCAGTAAAAAGCAAATCTGAAATATTTCAAAAGGCAACAATAGAAAAGGAACATGAGGAAGATGGATTCCTTAGCGCTGGTAGTGTGTTGTCGGTGGTTAGCAACAAACCTCCTCACACTAAAAATGATGCGGGAGGTAAGTTGCTGCCACCAGACAACGCGTTACAACAACATGCAGAACAACTAACTAAACCTGTACCAATTGGAACCTTTCAGCCAGCTCCCACACCTAATTCGATGCCATCTGCCCAAAACCGGCCTGTTGCATCCAACCCTGCGCTCCCACATGTTTCAAATCATGCTGATAAAACCCCACTTGATGTAATTGACTTCGACGATGATGATCTACCCGCTGCAAACGAACTAAATCCCAACATAACAGTTCAGTCGTGGAATGTAAGTGATACAAGTGTGCCAAGCAAAACAATTCACACACCAGCATCAGAAATGTCCGAAATCTCTGCCAGTGCAATGAATAGACTCACTACTGGCATAGAGCAGGCCATTACATCGGCATATTCAATGTCAAGATTACCCCATTCTGAACCCACAAAGTTCTTTGGTGATCCACTGCAATATTCAGATTGGAAACTCTCATTTAACAGTCTCATTGGCAAATAAAAACTTTCATCCATTGAAAAACTTCACTATCTCAAAAGAAATGTTGGAAGAAAAGCAGTAGCAGCAATCAGTGGTTTCTTTCTTTTGCACTGCCCGCAGGCCTATAAAAAAGCCATGGCCGCCTTGACAAAGCGATTGGGATGCGATAGCGATGGGAACCCATTCACCTCCCGAGGCAATCCGCAGTAAAATTGACTCTTGGGCTAAGGTTGGAAACAAGGATGGAGATGCCTTGAGATCATTTTCTGCAGCAATGTCTAGCAGCCATGGATGAAATTCCAGAGCTGCAGATATTGAACGACTCTGAGAAAACAAAAGGTTGCTTCAAAAGCTTCCGGAACCGATGGCACTCAAATGGGCTCAGCATGTCAATACCTACCAAAAAACACATGGTTTCCCAACCATTCTCAGTGTTCTGTCGCTTCATTGAGGAGACAGAGATTGCATGCTGTAGTCCGTTTCAGGCCACTCATATCAATCAAAACAAACCTGCTAGCAAGAAAACAACCACCCTGGTCACCAACCATGAACAAAAGGCCAAAGTCAATGAGAAGAAATGCCTGTACTGTGACATGACCAATCACAATACAGACACTTGTTTCAAGCTAGGGAAGCTCCCCTTCAAGGAGCTGCATGATTTCGTGAGGTCAAAACGCCTGTGCTACTCCTGCTTTGAACCATCACAGTACACTAGCAACGACTGTAACAAGTTCAAAACTTGCAAAATCTGCAAAAATTCTCACCCAACTGCTCTTCACACCATGAAGACAACCCCTAAGGTAATCGATGGGGAACAAAAGGCTTCAATTTCGCCTCAACAGAAATATGAGGTCAAACCACCAAAACCTGTTGACAACACAAAAGCAACAACTCCTGTGACTCCTTCTGAAACTAAACAATCTAGTTGACTATGTAGTGATCAAAACTTACAGGCCATCAACATGAATACAACCATGCGTGCAAACTCAGATAGCTTGGCTTAGATAGTACTTGTGTATGCACTTGTAGATTCTGCTTCAGATACCACCTTTATATCTGATGATGTCAAGAACTTCAACCAAATCACAAATCTTTCTATGACAACCCTCGCATCTCAAAATGTTGAGGTTAAAAGCTGTGAAGTGAAAAACCTTTCAGTTAGAGGCTTCAACGATGAAACTTGGCATGCATTGCCAACTGTATATTCTCATGCAAATCTTCCAGTAAAAAAATCTGAAATTCCAACACCAACCAATCTCATTCAGTGGCCGCATCTGGTAAAAGTAGCAAACAGCTTACCTAGGGCAAAACGAATATTCCTGTAGGCTTGTTGATAAGTCGTGTCTTCAGCAAAGCGTTCAAACCCACTAAAAGTCTAAAAGAAAACCACGACAATTAACCGTTTGCTATAAAAACCAACATAGGATGGCTTGTTATGGGCGAGACAAATTCAGATCATAGAACATTTGGGACAATTGTGGACCAGCCAGTAAACCGTTCTGTAGTAAGGTTCCAATGCAGTGCGAGTACAAGTAAAGACATACAAAAGCTCATAGATATTTTTGACCGTGACTTGGCTGATTCTGATGACAGTAGTTTAAGTATGTCTGTAGATGATAGACAATTTATGGAAATTATGCAAACTAAAATCTACGAAGACAAAGAGAAGAGAGTTGTCATGCCTCTGCCATTTAAAACATTTCCTTTACAACAAAACACAAAGCACGCTGCCATGCATAGGTTTAAGTTGCTAGAAAACAAGTTTGCCAAGGACCAGAAGTATAAGCAACAGTACATGGAATTAATCATGACATAATCAAAAAACACGAAGCCACAAAGGTACATGATGACAATGATGGTGCAAACGACTGGTATATTCCGCACTTTGGAGTTTACCATCCAAAAAACCAGACAAGATTCGTGTGTATTTGATTGTGCTGCCAAGGTGGGAGGAGTCAGCTTGAATGACTTCCTTGTACAGAGACCAGAGCACATGAATGACTTGCAAAGAATTTTGTTAAGGTTCCGCAAAAGACCTGTTGCTGTCATGAAAGACATTGAAAAATTGTTCAATCAATTTTGTGTTTTGCCAAAACACCAGAGATTCCTCAAATTCATATGTTACAATGAAAATACCAAACCAGCAACATTCAAAATGCAAGTACATCTGTCTGGTGCACGTTCATCGCCTGCTTGTGCTACCTATGAACTGAGGTATCTCGCTAACCAGTATCAGAAGGAAAATCTTGACTCTCATGCACAAACACTAATGCATTGAAACTTCTATGTTGATGATGAGTTGGCCAGTGTTGACTCTCCCAAAGAAACAATCAAACTGATCTAAGACACAAAAGCTTTGTGCTTCTGGAAATCTGCGGATACATAAAAATGTATCCAACTGCCGTGAAGTCATGGAAGCAATACCCAAGACTGAACACAGCAGCTCACTGCAAAATCTCAACATTTACACTGAGGACCTTTCTATTAATAGAGAGGTCATTAGGTGTCACATGGGACACTAAAATTGATGCATTCACATTTAAATTTGACCAAACCCTGGAGAAACCAAATGCTAAAAGGAGAGTGCTCTCAACTGTTGCCTCTCTCTTTGATTCTACTGGGTTTGTCTCACCTGCTATCTTAAATGGCAAGTTGATCCTGGAAGAAATCTGTAAATCCAACACAGATTGGGATCTGAGTTGTGTGGGATAGCGGCTGCGCAGATTTTAAAGATACGAATAAGAAGGGTAATGCATGGAGAGAGAGAGCAATTGCGCAAAAGACTGGTTTGGAATTGCAAAAAGCTCTTATCAGATATGGAACGCTGCGGACCGAATTGAGCCGATATTTAAACAAAAATAGGCCGACAACAAGCTCTGGCAGGAAATCAGTAGTACTTACTTCCGAACTCGAGCATATGCAATGGTTAGCTCCATTTATTCAAAAAAGTATGGAACATCTAACAACCTACAACAGCAACCGGTAAAACCTACAAAAAGAAAGCTCGACACCGAAGAAGAATCTGATACAACAGCTACTGAGCATGAGGACAATCATGCCAACATCCAGATAAAAAATACCTCCTAGTTCTGCTTCCACATCCACCAAAGATTGCTATAGGTATGTAAAAAGTATGAGAGCAGTTTTTATATTATTGAGGATAAAATATTGAAAAAATTAATTCCTTGTGTATGGCAGAATGACTGGTTGTTTATCTGGCTAGTGAAACTACGCCATCCCATAGTAAAATGTTTCGGTTTTACCATTATGGATTTGATTGCTTGTCAGAATTTTGCTTTGAGAAATATTCACAAATATTTTTTTAGTTGCTATTATTAGAATGATACCGATGACCTAATAACCAAAGAGCTGATATCAGTGATCCAAAGTCTAGAGCAGGATGACAAGTGTGGCAATGCCAGTTTTTTCAAGTCGCTGTTCGAATGAATTAACAAACTTTTAGTTGAAAATCAGCTGAGGTTTCAGTAAAATATGCTGACAAGATATACTGAATTATTCAGACAGCCGAATATGCCACAAACACCACAGATATATTACACTTTCCAGCATCCTTCGACACCATCCAACTAACACCCAACGCCCTCAGTGTCATCACCTCTGGCCCAAAACTCTTGTTAATCATCATATCTAAATATCTAACTAATATACATAATATATATTACAATTTATATTATTATCTTATTATATTATATATTTTTATAGACTACATCAAAATTCAATATAACATAATTCACACATAAAAACCACATTCATTTTATGTGCAAGTATTCTGCGCTTTCTATTAAGCAAAATTAGTTATTCACTTGATTAAACAAGCCAGGGTTTGTTATTGAAGACTGCAAGAGTTATGCAAAAAAGGTCTTTGCAGTTTAAACTATGATTTATTATTGAATTAATTGATTCAGCAAAGAAGCACGCAGATAGTTATTAGTCATGATATATTATGAACGGCTACTGAAAAAATCTTGTGTAAATCATAATTGTGCTGGTTATTGAAAAACTTGTGTAATCATGGGACTGCTGATTACAATTACAAAAACTTTCACAGTACCGTACTAACGGCCATGTGCGATGCATAATACAAATTTACATATGTTGACATAAGGACATTATGGCAAAGAAAATGTCAGTATTCTCAGCCAGAGGGAGCTTTATGACATGCTACAGAATAACAGACTTCCTCTACCAGAGGCGGCACCTGTTTGTGAGGTGGAAACTCTGTATTATATACTGGGTGATGAGATATTTGCCTTAAAAACATGGCTCATGAAACCACACAGTAGTCGTGGCCTGATAACTGAGCAACAGGCGTTTAACTACTGTCTATCTCGGTATCACCGCACAATTGAAAATGCAGAAAGCATTTTCAATTGTATATGAAAACATAACGCCGACGACTGTTCCCTGATACAAATACGAATGAGTTTGTGGTAATGTGAACATTGTCATTATCGACAATCACCGAAGTATTGTGACATCGACGCCGAGATACGGTGATATAGTGTGAACCAACCTTTAGAAGCTCATGATGCTCCAAAATACTAGCAGTCATCAACATCATCATGAAAATAATGGTGCAAGCTGTTCATACATACAAAAATGTGTGAAGAAAAATATATGAAAACGGCAATACTGCTGTACAGAAACACTCCATTAGATAGTGGGAAAACTCCTGCTGAGCTGATGATCCGATAAGTATCAGGACAAATAATTCTATAAAGGAAACGTGGAACATGAGGAGATCCGAAAGAAGTGAATAACTCTAATGAAGACAGAAAAACGTGATAAAACATGTACCGTATATGGAAAGACTACCAACAGGAACATAATAACAGAGTCCACAGCATCAAGTTTTATGTCAGCATAAGCTCTACGAGAGTTAAACCCGACCTCGATGCCATTCAGAAGATCCGTGGTTGTTGTATGATGAATTTTGATCGGGTGAGCGCTGCTTGATTGATTAGATGCTGGTACTCTACAGTGAAAAAGAAGTCCTATATGCCAGCATGTTAAAGGAAATCCTTGCCCATAGGGATTCAAGATATGAAAAAGAACTGGTATAAATGGCGTGCTCTGTGACTTCGATGCGTATCAAAGGGTGACAAGAAACACAGCTACTGTATATACCCCATATATAAGCTTATTTCGCATACGAGTTGAACCTTGAAAAACAGCCCTGAAATCTGAGAATTTGAAAGAATTTGCATAAGCCAACCCTATAAATCATAACATGTACGTACCAATCAAAGCAAAGGTTGCGGGAATGGAGTGGATTTTGCAGGCTTAGTACTGTTGTATTATTAAAAATTGTCTCTCTCCATGTTTATATTGCTGTTAACCACACCCACTGTTTTGGAAGTCTCTAGTGACACATATTCACTTGTGTGCGACTTATAAAAGACACTTATTAAATGTGGAACATTCAGACAAGCTGTGTTGTTTATCTAATTGTAATAATCTAACAAGGTGGCAGTAATAAATATGTGGATGGCAAGATTATATATGGAATTTTCAGTATAACAGTGACACATTAATCATTATGGAGGGAATTTTGCCTCCTCAGCAGCTGAATTTGAGGTGTGAGGACATGTCTGGTGAATGGCGTTGTTGGCAGAGGGCTTTCAGTGACTACTTCTTGGGAATTTATTTGACTAGAACTACTAAGGCAGCTGAGAAGAGAAAGCTGGCCTGATTCAGGCATGCAAGAAGTGAGGATGTGAGAGAAGTCTATTCGCAGATGTAGTTCAAATCGCAACCTGATGATGATGGCAATACTGAAGAGCTAGAGAAGGGAGCTGCTGGGAGGAAGTTGGATGATTTTATCAAAAGATTCCATGAATATTGCAATCCCAGGCCAGGTGTTGTAATGAGTAGATTCAAGTTTCACAATAGCAGTCAAGATGGCAACAATGTAGATGTATTTTTGATGAAACTGAAACAGTTGGCTGAGGGTTGTCAATTTGGTCATCAGAGGGATTCCTTGATTCAAGACAAACTGATTTTTCGCTTGAATGATACAAAAGAGAGAGACAAGCTTATGAGAGAGTCAGATGAAAAGTTGTTCTTTGACTATGTGATCAAGTCATTGAGAATTGCTGAAAAGTCAGAAAAACTGAAGCACTTGAAGGCTGAATAAAATCTGAGAATGTCAATGCAGTATCTCAGTTTAGAAAAGAGAAACCTGTCAAGTCAGTAAAACATGGATTTTGCAATCACAAATGTGAGAACTGTGGTAAGAATCACAATATGGGTCAAAGATGTCCTGCATATGGTACGCAGCATTAACGTTGCCAGAGGTTTAATCACTGGGCAGTTATGTGCAGACAAAATACTCATATAAATGAAACAGAGGATTGTGATGTTACAGAAGAGGTTTATCTGGATGAAATAAACAACATAAATGCTATTAACTCGCCTATGACTGACTCCGGGTATGCAGATTTACAAGTACACACAAATGCTGTGAAAGGCCAGCGAGTCAGATTTAAACTGGATACAGCAGCTGCTTTGAGTGTATGTGAACCAAATCAGTTAACGGGTGATGTTTTACCTTCTGACAAGAAGTTATATATACCCGAACTCGCACACCACTAAAATGTATTGGGAGAATAATGTGTAAGATAACTGCCAAAAGTGAGGTTACTGAGGAATAATTTTAAATATTTCCAAACCAAGTACCGTATATACTCAATTATAGACGTACTTTTTTGACCTGAAAATCAGCCTACATTTCACCTGCGTCTTATAATCGCAACATACCACGAGGGGCCATGTGTTTCTATGAAGCAGCACCGATTATCAGGCCACTGCTATACCGTATACCATGTATACGAGAGGGGAATGGACACTCGGTAGACGGAAGACAATCGCGGCGATTTTAACTGTTTTAACCCCTTCAAATGCAGAGTTCGTGACCAGTGGACCAGATGGATGTCATCCGGTGCAGCCAAACATTACTTCTGGAAACTTCAAACGTCCCTCTCTCTCTACTGCCGTCACTTGGGTCAAAACTGCTTGGGATTCCATTGAAGCGCCGATGATCGAAAAATCCTTCAAGAAATGTTCTATCAGTAACAACCTCGACGGAACAGAAGACGACATCCTCTGGACTGATCAAGTGAACGACACCAATGAAGACACTGATGACGAAAATGAAATCTATGACGACATACTCACCGAGGAACAAGCCAAGAAACTCCTTGAAGATTCATCTGATGAAGAAGAATTCCACGGCTTTTGAAAATAAACATTTGTCACTTTATTATGTATACACTTACTTGTAAAAATTGCAATGAATTTCATATTTTTATGTCTGAGTGAGGTGATAAATAAATGGAATTATGTTTTTATTTCACGTTTTCGCAGCGTTTGATTATTGAGTCAAACGGACGCCTTTATAAGGAAGATTAAGAATGATTGCTCACTTCCAAGATATAGTCACGTGACTGACAAGAAAATAACAACCAGATTCGTTTTTAAAAGATTTATTCATGACAAACAAAAATAACACAAAAAACAGCGCATGTGAAAAGATTTATTGATTCCAATTACAAAATTGATTGCCGGCAGACTTCAGTTGAATTCACTCCAGCATTAAAACTTACCTGTCAGTCAGTCAACTGAGCCCTAAAAGTGAGAAAACAATCGATTGATCGTGCGAAAATTTTCCTTGTGAAGAGATTAATTGAAGTGCGTCCTATACTTGAATTACCCTTTATTCTCAATAATTGGCTAAAATTTATGCTGCGTCTTATACTAGGGTGCGTCCTATAATTGATGCCATTAAAGTAATGCCATTACTTAGTAGAAGAGCTTGTGATGAGTTGAAGGTTATCAAGGTTGATGAAGATCAATGCCACATTGAGAGTGTCAATATCAATGCTAAGTTGTTTTTAGGACTTGAAAAAGTTGGCAGGGAATATTATATCAAATTGAAAAAGAACTGTTGTTGAAGAGTTGAACAGTTGTACTCCTCTGCAGAGCTGTTAATGGGAAGGAAACTTATAACCATTGTCGTAACTCATCTGGATGATATGCTGCCCAAACAACCAGATCATGTCCGATTCATTGCATAAATAAACAGTACACGTATAAGTCAATGATGAAGCAGAACCATGATAATAACTGTAAAGTAATACCTCTACCTTCTGTTCACTCTGGAGATGATGTGTGGGTCAGAGATAAACAGAGAGATGGAAAGGTGATGGCTGAATCTGATGATATTACAAGGAAAGTTATAGCTGAAATAGAAGCTGGTGGATTGCTCAGAAACATCAGACGTTGTCAGTATGGAGCCAAATGTACCTCTACGCAGATCCTGGAGAATCAATAGTCCCCACTAAAGATTGAGGCAACTGGTCATGAAAAGTAAAGACAAACAATGATGGTATTCAAGTTGTTTCTATTCCCTGACAAACAAACAGTTTTTACATATTTCTCATTCAGTTTTATTGTATTTTACTTGTGTTGTAAGTACAATCATTATACTCTTGTTTAGAGCCTGAAGGGGGATGTTGTATTATTAGGAATTGTCTATCCCCATGTTTATGTTGCTGTTAATCACACCCACTCTTTTGCAAGTTTTTAGTGACTTATGTTTATTCGTGTGTGATTTATGAAAGACACTTATTAAATGTGGAACATTCAGACAAGATATGTTATTTATCTAACGGTAATAATCCAACACGCCTAAGTCAGAATGGTAAAACCCAGTCGTCATTCAGGTGCTGGCACCAAGGGGATCCCACATCCCCCTATGGCTAGATGGACAGAGCAGACCCACCACAATTGCGCACCTTCCTGCCTCTGCTGGGTATTTGGCTTCCGGTACACGACAGGCCGAGTCGGGGTGGACAGTTCGTACACCTGTCATCGAACACTGGACGAGAAGCGCATGAGTCTTGCGACTTACCTTAGGGGAATATAATGCCTAACCCGAGCTGACCACGACGACAGGCGCGCCTCTGACTTTTCCAACACCCCCGCCCACAGACGAGCAAGCAGAACAGCACCCCCAATAACCTCGATACATGCACCATATAGCCTAACCACCATCAAGCGTGCGACATAACTGAACTTTCAAGTCATTGCCAGTGAAGCCTAAAGCGCAGAAAACCTGCACTAACTGGGCTCACCGCTTCCCTTCAGTTGGAGGTTGCACTGTCAAAAGAAACGGTGGCCTCCCTTCTTTTACTCCTTGCCCATTGAGTGACCTTCGGGCAATCATACTTCCTGATCTATCATCTGTGATGGCTGTATTTAACACAATTGCCTGTTAATCTCGCCAGGCTACAAGGTCAGGTTTGCAGAGACTGGGCATAGAAGATGGGCTTTTTTCTGGCAAGGAAACAAAAATGATACAGCTTCCAAGCGGCGTACTTGATTACGAGATTGTGTCTACGTATCCGTTACTCATGTGTGAGCACAACTTTGCATCACATGACTTACCATGGCCCGATGACCGGGGCGAGTGTGGGCAAGTGTCAGAAGGGAGAAGGCCAATCCGACACTGTCTGGCTGGAGTGGGTGCAAAGTTTATCCTGAAAAGGGTTCTCCTCACATACTGTGCATCACTCCGGTCAATTACACTGTTCGACATCAGCCATTGATGAGCCTGTGGTACTAGATTGTGGTAGCGCAGACCATCACCATCCACCGACCCATGTAAATTTTCCCTTTGATGAGCCATACAGCCCTGAGAGGCGCACCATCATCAGGGCAAAATGAAACAGGCCTAAACTGAAACGGCTGTGCCTGAATGCGTGATGAGAGTCTGGGGGGTCTAGATGGAATTGAACGCAGGTATCGCAAATGCTTCTCTCCACACCGGCTTTGATTGAGCAGCCAATGAGATACCGTGCCTCATAATCGGAAAGACGAGTGAGCCTCCTTTATATCCCTTTCCACATATCACTGAACGAGGTCACCGCCAAACCTCCTTCCCCAACTCGGGCGTAAAGATACCCTGTGGTGTACTGTGGGGAAGTTGCAACCACTTCGATACAGAACAGCAGAACATCAAATCTCACTTGGAGCCTTTCGCAGGATCACCCAGCACTAAGCTGTGAAGCAGCTTAGGCAGTAGGTGAACATGGAGAATCTGCATTCGCTGCTGTGGCGCATCGGTTACCCTTTGCAGCCACTTAAAGAGTCGATGATCTGGGTGTACAAATGGGTCGCGATCTCGGCAAGTGGGGTCAAGCCGCACATATTGAATTTGTGTAATAGCGAATGCAAGTTAGTAAACTCTTTCAGAATCTGAACTCTGTTTAATGAATAGAAGCTTAAAACAACCCAAATTTGTCTTGCGAAGCCATTGTTATGCAAACCGTCAATAATAACACAAGGCGTTGCATAAGTCAAACGAACGCTTTTTTCATTGACACGATTAATAATAAAGAAATAAATGATACCTTCGAAGACTACTTTGGCAATGTAACTGATGCAGAATCATCTGATGAAGAAGAATATTTTGGTGCAGTTGATGTTCCATGTTCGATTGATGCTGAAGTTAATCATGAAGAGGTAATTGCGCGATTAGAAGAGCAAGAAGCCGTTAGAGTTTAGACTGCATTAGAAAATTTCCTTCACGACAGTGAACTTCACGCTGATAATGAAAAATTCGACCTTCTTAACCACTTGCTTTTTTTGTAAATGTTCCTGTAAATTGGGTTCAAAAGGCTCCAAGTGTATACGTCAATTTGAGAACAATGAAATCAGTCTCTGCAAATATACAGTACTTGCTCTGAACTATCCAGTACTAAGTTGGATATTGCTATCTTAGCAAAGATTGAATGCGGATTTCAAGCTAGTAAGCACACAGTTTCTACAAAAAGAGCTAGTAATTTACTTAGACAGAAAGCTAGAACTGAGTATAAACACTACATATAATAAGCCAGTATGCAGACTTATGTTTGCACATATGCACACTATATGTGTCAACACACTGGACAAGATGGTAAATCCCTACAAGTCGGTCTGGTTAATCATTCCAAAGATGCTAAATCACTTAAGCAAAACAAAGATCACATATCAACAGTCTGTATGCTTTCAAAAATTCATGAAAAATTTCCTGCAACAGCAGTTTAGCGCTACCTGGTAGATTGAACGAAATATCCAGAGAAGCTACGGAAATATTGCCTTGACACATGACTAACAAATACATCTACAGCCAATATTGTGAAGTCGGTCTGGTCAATCATTCCAAAGATGCTAAATCACTTAAGCAAAACAAAGATCACATATGAACAGTCTGTATGCTTTCAAAGATTTATGAAAAATTTCCTGCAACAGCAGATTGAACGAAATATCCAGAGAAGCTACGGAAATGTTGCCTTCACACATGACTAACAAATACATCTACAGCCAATATTGTGAAGAAAGTTCTAAAGCTGAATTTTTAAAATCAGCGTCTCTAGTTTTAAACGACTGTGGAAGTTGCTGTTCCTGGAGTACACTGCTGTAAACCAATGTCAGATCTGTGCTGGACTTGTCAGTAGAACAACACCTTTATTTACCAGTAAGTATGCCACTGTTTGCTACTATAGTCTAATGTTTGATGTAGCTAAATCTTGAATTATCTTTATACGACTTTTTAGATTGCTTCTATACAATAATTTAATTTTCAGTAAGTGCTATGATTTAACAATCAATTATTTTCATATCAATTTTTTTGGTGTTAAAGGTTTGATCTTGTTTACTGTAGAAGTACATCTAAATCTGATGAGGAAAAAGAAGCAGTCCTGAAGCAACAGGAAGCTCATCTAGCAGTTGCCTCTCAGGCTAGATTACATTGGAGAGATACGATAGCTAAAGCGAAATCAAAAAAATGCATGCACATTTCATTTAATATGGCGCAACAAGTGCGTTAACCATCAAATCTATTACAGCCGGGATCTGTATACTTTAAGGCACCAAGAAAGTGAGCGATATTTATAGTCGAAGATCAATTCCTACCCAGTCAGACAAACTACCTAGTTGAGGAGGCGATTAGCATAGGCATAGGATGCAACAGTGTGATATCCTATCTGCATCACTACTGGGAGACAAACCAGTCTGACAGAGCTAAGAATTTCCTGATTATACATGCAGATAATTGCGCAATAGAAAAAAAATAATTACATGCTGACGTACTTGGCTTGGAGAGTGGCAAAAGGCTTTCAGTAAAGGGTTGAGTTAAATTTTATGATAGCGTGACACACAAAGTTTGAGCCTGATCTTTTTTGGAAAGAAGACCCAAAAGAAGATACCGGAAAGAGTTTGTTTCGTTGTTAGATGAAATAAAAGACTGTATTGAGAGATTTTCTACTCTTAATTTGGGAGTTCTTGTTGGCTCACAAGATGGAAAAGCCCTTGTGCCCACATATGACTGGAGCTCATACCTGCAAACTTACTACAGAAAAATTCCAGGAATCAAAACAGCACATCAGTTTGTATTTGATAGTAAATCACCAGAAAATGTAGCAATTACACAGTTCGGCCATTCAACCCTCGGCCCTACTCAACCCTTCAATATAAAACCAATCAATAACTCCATGCCTGACCAGCTGATGCCACTTGGATTGCCAGCTGATCAACAGCATTACCTGTACAACAATATAAGATAATTTTGTAAAGAGCATTGCCGAGACTTAGTTTGCGCCCGGTGAAAATACCAAAAACTCTCCCCAACACTTCACATGCATCTAGTATGGATGAGTGTCCATCTAAACGACGGAAAAAATATTAACAGACATAATCAGCAACATATTTCGCCCTCTAATTTTGACTCTTTATAGATTATTACTAACATGAATCATTACTAATGAAAAGACTTTAATTGAGCTATTGGGATTTAAAATTAAATTTGATTGTATTGCCTATAAGGTGAAAGGCATTTTTACATTCCATGTTCCCATATTCTTGTGCAATAACAAATCGAGTTTTTGCAATCAATAAAATTTGGTTATCAACTTGTAGCTAATATTATCTATAAACATTAAATATTTACAACTTTCTAATTTAGATATTCAGATTCATCATAAAACTCTGTCATACAATCCTAAAACCTATTGGTGTAATTACTGCTAAATTTAGAAGTGGTTGCTATGGCGACCACTTCTAAATTTGCTATTCCAACCGTGAACAACCAGTTTCGTGACTCGAAATTTGAAGGGCGATTTTCTCGGATTTGCGTTTCAAATGTTTTAAAAAGGTAGACTTGTAGACTGATTGATAGTACTTGTAGACTTCTAGACTGATTGATAGTACTTGTTGACTTGTAGACTGGTTAATAGTACTTGTAGACTGATTGATAGTGCTTGTAGACTGATTGATACTGAATCAATTAATACAAACTAATAAAACTGAATAAGTCTCATGAATATGCTGAATTAATAATAAAAAAGAGTACACAGAAGTGTTTGTATCTGTTGCTGAAGGTTACTGTTGCTGGAGAAGCTATCCATCAAAATTTTGTATACGGTATATATATATATTACATAAATATCTCAATGTTTGTCTTTTGTTTTTTGTGTTCCTGTTAAGCTATTATGGGCAAACTTCTTTCAGAAATAAAAATTGCTCAATTTCGAAGAGGGGAACGGAAATTCTTATATAAAACCTCGTATAAGCAGAAAAACTTCAGATCATTCGACTTCTTACCAGCAAGACACGAACTAATCTTGAGCGATAAGTTTGCTGCGACCGCAAAAGGTTTCAGCAAAATACGCAAGGAAACTCTTATTACCAACTTGGGACCTTTCATGCCAGCAAATAGACTCCAGTTTTGGAAAATCCTGGCTGAAAAATAAGATTGCTCTAATCAAATTATTTTGCACCGGTACCTATGCATTAAATTTTAGTCGGATTAAACATGTTGTAGGTTATACTTAAATTATTGTCACTAATTCCTAATAAATTTTGTTTTGCAAATACCGGTTTGGTAACTCTCCATGCACATTACAGTGTTATACCAGCTCAGGCATGAATGGCATTCATTGTTGAAAGTGCTCGCAGAACACAAGAACTCAAGGATTAACTAATTAAGAGATTATTACATAATATATTCAAATTGTAACTCCTCATGTGTGTTTGCTACCTCATCATCTCTATAATCCTATGATTTCAAAATGCCACTGCTACCGTGTAGACAGCAGTAAATAATTCATCATAGTGGAAAATACGAAAATTCGTACTTGCTGTGTTTTGTTAGATTAAGGCAGTATAGTGAGTAAAACCTAGCAATGAAAAATCTGCACAGCGCCGGAATTGAACTGTTAGGATGTTCCCATACCACAGCCTGTCTTAATGTAGCTCTGGTAAAGTAATTATGTCTCCATACCCATGAGTGTCATACATTACTGAAGTTCAGTCATTGTCTTGCTATCTAACTATACACATATACTTTACACAAACACTGTCTTTTCTCTCTACACATTCAATATAGCTAACAGCATAACATGGTGTCAGGATGGTAGAACGGCTACTTAGCAGCTAGGAATAGCCTTCACGTACGGGCGCATTATCAGCCATGTCAGAAGGTGGCTCGCTCAGACTACCAGCTAACTTTTTAGCAAGTTTTTCAGCCCAGAATCCAAGTGAGGCTAGCAGGAATTGGGCAGCATGGCTAGAGCAGTACGATTTCTACATGTCGGCAACCGAGAAGAATGCCAAAGACGAAAGCGTACAGGTAGCCACCTTGCTAACAATACTTGGAGCGGAAGGGCAAGAGCTGTTCTGAACATTCGACTTGTCGGAGACAAACAGGAAAAAAATTGAGTCTGTCAAGGATGCATTCACAAATTACTTTGCTCCAAAGGTAAAGGAGGAGTTCGAACGCTACAAGTTTTACAGTCCAGTGCAACAGCCGGGTGAATCGTTTGACAAATTTCTGTCGGCGCTTAAAAGCCTCGTGTCAACCTGCAACTTTCATGAGTCAGAAAGGGACAAGGCACTAAGGGACAGAATCGTATTTGGTATCATCTCTGAATCGGTACATGGGGAGCTTTTCAATGTGCCCAGAACTCTTACATTATCCAAATGCATCGAGGTTTGTCAACGTTTTGAAGCAACGAAGCAATATTTGAATGACTTTAAGACGTCAAATTCAGGACCAGCCGCTTCTGTACACGCCCTAAACACGCAAGACAAACACAACTTGGCACGGCAAAATGCCAAGCTTCCACATGACATGCAACAAAAGAAAACGGTAACTAACTGCAGATATTGCGGAGGTTCGCATATAGTTAGACAATGTCCGGCCTACGATAAACTTTGTAAAAACTGCCATGAAAGGGGACATTATCAAAAGGTCTGCCGATCACCGCCTTCTGCCACAAAGAACACAGCATCAACTGCCTCCAGAGTACACGAGATTGCTTCAGAAGAGTCAGATGCGCTACAGAAAGTCAACGGTCAGTCTAAGCAGTGCAAAAATGAGTGGTATGTAACAGTTAACTGTGACAGCAAAAGCTTAAGGTAGACACTGGTGTCTCTTGCAATGTTATACCAAAGTCGGTTTATGACAGCTTGGGCCTTGCCAATACTAGAATAGAGAAACACAGCCAGCTACTGACTTCATTTAGCGGGCATCCTGTTAAAGTAATAGGAAAAGTATCACTCATGCTTGAGCATAAACTGACTTTTTCTATACATGATTTCATAGTAGTTGAGCAGGGTGAGACAACTCTTTTAGGCCTTCCTAGTTGCATTGCTATGAATTTGGTGAAAACTGCATGTGCTGTAACTAATAACTCTGTTGTATCTGACTTTACTGATGTTTTTGAAGGATTGGGCAAATTGCCTAGTATGCATGCCTTGAGGCTCAAGGAGGGTAGCAAACCAGTAATACAGAGCCCTAGAAGGGTTTCCTTTAGATTGCGAGATGCTTTAAGGCGCACTTTTAACTTGATGGAATCCAAAGGCTCCCTAGTCATGGTTAGTTTTTATCATAAATATTTACGCCATATTTTTTTGGTGGTTTTGAAACCCTACCACCCCTGGTGACTGAGCTGAAGCCGGAGAGACTATCATTTTCCACTGGACCTCTAACTGCTGCCCCACGTCCTCACAAGGAGCTGCTGTTTGTTCATTTGACAGCTCTGAGGATAGAATGCCAAATGAGGGTGGCATGCTGGTCGAAGGAGGATTACAAATCAAAGAACCACTGGGCTGCTCGTGACTCGATTTGTCTGCTGTGAGAGCAATTTTCCTAACTTGTCAATCGTAATTGCAAGTTTGAAAACACGCGCATCTATCGACAAGGCTAAGCCATTGTTATCATCCATAGATACTTATCGCGATAAAAGCTAAATATTTATGCATTTACTTTTCTTTTTACATTTTGTTAAAAGCCATTTTGATATCCATTAATAAAGTTCTCATTTGTAATTTTTAAATGTGACTACTCAATTTCAAATTTTCCATTACAGTGCAACTGTAATGGCCCAAGTTCAATTATTTATGTACAAGCTAGAATTGATTGAAGCGAACCTTTGACTGTCGTTTATTAAACCGTTGAACGGAAATAATTGCTTCCACTACTAAATGTAAGCAAATTATGTTTTTACATTTATATTCTCAATCTCTGTAGGTCTATTTGTTTCTCGTATGTTTTTTAAGTATGTATGCTAACCGCTTAACTTTCCCACTTTTATTATCAACAGATAAAAGCAAATCTAAATCTGCTTGAAAAAAAGTTGTCGTGATTGACTAGCAACAAGTATTGTTTATATATACTTTGTATATACAGTGAAACAATTCAAAGACGGGGGGTTCGATGGATTTTCAGACTCGGGCCTATGGATAGTGTCACAGAGTGCATGCGTGTAAATAACATCCAAGAACTAAAAGATAGAAGAGAAGATTTGGATTTGAAATTTTTAAAAAGAATTGTGTTTGGTCTATACGATCTAGACCTCAATAACTATATCTCTTTTAACCCATCCCACCAAACCCGTCATGGAGTAGTCCACCCACATTTTAGGATAGACCAATATAAGCACTCTTTTTATAATAGAATGGCACCGAATGTTGTGGGTCAGGGCGTTGATGACTCCCTCAGTTTTTAATACGATCTTGGTATTGCAACAAATTAGGTTTTAGCGTTCTTATCAATCATTTTATCTCAAATTTTATGTTCATATAATGCCCTCGGGCGTATTGGACAGATTCGAATATATATATATATATATCCGCCGCTATATCGCACTTAATCTTTCTCAGCTTCGTGGAATTTTTTACAGTGCATTGTGCTCTGAATCCGGTTTGGTTCCGGGGCTTTACTGATGTCTGGAAGTAAAATATTGATGCTGTACTGTATTGCTTTTTCACTTGTCAACTGTTTTCTTCTTTGTAAATTCTGCCAAATTTACGTTTGCCAATCTTTTCAATGATGAAACCTGTAATGTCGAAGAAACATTTTGCACTGACAAAGGGGCCTAAAGAAGATGCGCTAAAGAAACCGAGGAAGATACTAACTAGTGCAGAAAAACTTCTGGCATGCTAAAGGAAAGTAAAAGCTGTGTGGCTGTAGGGCGCCATCACGGGATCAATGAACCTTTGGTTCGTTTCATAGAAGAGATGAAGTAATCAAAAATAATCTGAAACAACGATAGTCACATGCACAGCTAGTCGTGAAAAACTCAATTCAATATATGCAGCCTCCAGTATATTTCACAAAGGTTTGATACAGAACTATACGTGACATGAAAGTAGTACGAGAAACTGCATAGTCACTAGACAGCTACGCATTGTTGCAGGTTGCATTTTATGCTTTTCTGTAGATCGCATTGTAGCGAGTCAATTTTATAGACAAATAAAATTGCGTGCGCAGCTCCTCTCCTGGAGTGACTACGCTACTGAAAATACCAAAACACTCACCGAAGAGTAATGTTCAAACATACACCCAGAGTGTGGGGTTAATAACACTCGAACTCATAATAAATATACAGCACTGAAACAATGTTTCTGCCCATCTTGCATCTACTGATTTAGAGTCCTATTGTCTCAGGTTTTCAGGGCTACTGACTTGTTTTGTTGTCCAAATAATGCAAGGAATTCTCTTACACGAAATCTCCTACACAACACAACTGATTGATAATTCCTGCATTTCTGATTATGTCATGTGTAATTATTTATCTCTGCGATGTATAATCCTACTAAGATGGTCAAGGATGAGATGGCTTAGTATGTAAGATTTAGCCTAGATCTTAAGGCAGTACCATTGTCAAACAGGTAGATACAGCCCTGGTACTGTTGACAAGTGAGTTTGCTCATATTTTCATACAACAGTTTAAAACCGTAGCCGTAACATCAATCGACACGACTGACAAATGCTAACAAATTGCTTGATTTTCTTAAGCACAACATTGGTTCCTGTTCAAGTATGTACTGAAGAAAAAGCTGAAAGTACATCTGAAATTTTTGCTGATTATCCACAGGTTTTCACGCCACTGTCCACGAATAGGTTATTATATTAATAGCATTTCGTTTAGGATTATTGGCAGTTTATATACACTGCATCTACATACATAAAATATGGACGCTGACAAAAACGACAGAGCTTGCCCTGGTAACGCGACATACGATGACGGGGAACACGTGCTCCAATGTGCAATACTAGGTGACCGTTTAAATAACGGTATATGACTAGTGTAATAGATGTACCTGTACATACATATTTGATAGCCTTTTCGCCGGAGCGGTGCATCGGTACTGAAAAAAAGTCTCCGTTCGCTTCGCCAACACATTTATACAACGTACTCGTTTTCCAATATCCCTGACATCTCATACCTTTCGTTGCTCTCAACAATCCTTTATAACCGACATGGACTTAGTCTGAGGTAGTCTGAGTACCCACATTCCGAGTACACAACAGAAAGATCTATTGATTACGGCGCTTAAATCTTAAAAATGTTTGACACGTGCTGGGAAACTGAGGTTAGTTTAGCCTATACTTGTCAAGACATGCACAGTTTATATGGTATCTCTATGTGAAGTCTTGATAAAGTGATACAGCGCTATTAAACTCGGACTACATTTACCGGAAATACCGTGTCTTTCGAATAGTGTACAACCAGATTATGTATTGTCATTCATCTACGCATTCCTTTAATAATTACGCGTGTAGCTTGTAAGTCTGTGCAATAGGCTTTTATTAGATATGGGTGAGTTTTTGTGTTTCACTCATACCTTTAGTTGTTAGTGATTGTACTTTTATTATACTGATGCCTAATATAAGTAATATTGCCATAAGTAAATGCATCTCTATTACTCTTCTTTAGCGCTTACTAAAGCTTGTGGCAAAGGGTACGCCTCGGTGTTATAAGATTTTGGCATCGTTTGTATTTCTCTGATGCTATGAGTACCATTTGCAGCATTTGTTCTTGGTAACTAGGCGGTCGTTGTTACAGAGCACGCAGAAACGTTCAACAAATTAACTAACAAACATTCTAATCAGGCAGCTTCTTAAAGGAAATTCCGAGTTTTACGAAGTAAACCTATCTCTCATATGCGCTATATGGATGTTTCACTAATTTTGACATAGATTTCAAGAGATTCGGCGTTTTACATTACATTCTAGGTTTCCTTTTATGTAAAGTTGCTAAGATCAGTTAATTCTCAAGACATGAAAATCTAGTTGGCGTGTGAGATTCTGGTAGGTAAGCTATGAACATACCTGCCAACTCTCACGCATTGGGCGTGAGACTCACGCAATCACCCTAAAGAAAAAATGAAAATGCGTGAGAAATGCGTGAGAGATTTTTGCCCCAATTTCCACACTTTTATTTATACTATCATTGATACATCAATGGCCCCAAAACCAAATCTCACGCATTGCCCCATTTTTGGGTTGGCAGGTCTGGCTATGAATTCTTTGAATTATGAACGGTATTTTATCTATAAAGTTCGGTGGGTCTGGTGATGTCAAAATAAAAAAAAGTTTTTACCTTGGACAGTTCATTGTGTGTCATGTATTATAACAAAAGCGGTACAAGATGTATTCTTCTCTTACTTGCTTTTTAACAGACCTAGTTGCATTTAATATAAGAGGATGCATAATGTTTTTAAAATTGCAAATAACTGTTGTAACAAATGCTTTTACGCAATTCAAAACAATGTATACATATTATGACGTACAATGTGCTTTCTATAAGCTTACATAAAAATTCTACAGCCTCCGTCAACCGTTCCATTTGTTTTTGAAGGCTGTATGTTTTTTTTTATTCGTTGTATGACAAAAATCTGCATTTGGCAGCTCTTAGAACATTAGGCTGTTAGTGAGTTGGTTATATAACTTGCTCTGATATTAGGCCTATGGGTAAAGGTATTATACGTAAATAGAAGATTTATAGACTAAAAACACATAAATAGATATGGTCTCTACTGATATAAACAGATTAGGTTTGGATCTACATATAAAATGCACCTTCAGTTATTGAACCATTCCTCTGTAATGGGACGATACTAACTGATAGCTTCGAATTTTGTCAATTTGTGCATTTCTTATAATTGATCAGTCTTTCGGTTAGGCCTATTCTTTCTGTGAACTGTGTGAACATCTTTTTATCATTTACATACATATTGTGTAAATAATTTTTAAATTTACATCAGCGTTTTACATCTATCAGCGTTGCGAGGGGGCCTTGACCTCGATGGCAGAATAGTTATCAAGGTGCAGCTTGGTAATGATGTGCGGAAGATGTTGATTCACAATGATGATGTCACCTACGATGAGCTAGTACTCATGATGCAACGGATTTACAAAGGCACCATCAAACAGGATGATGAACTCACTATAAAATACAGAGATGAAGGTTAGCATATGCTTAAGGTCTTACGTTTATTTGTGAGGTCTTAGTACATAGTTTTACAGTGACCTGAGGAAGTTTAGGATAACTAGCGAATGACTTTCCAGTCTTTTTATTCTTGTCAGTCATTCATGCCAACTTTTTGAATTGTTGAGGCTGTAGAATGGAGTATTGTTTTGGGTAGTACAAGTTTTGACATGGTTTTGCAAAGTTCATAAATTGTATTTTTCCAAAACCTGTCTGAAGTATCAACTAAAGAACATCAGTTTAGATGACTAGGTCAAATAAAGGTCAACCATATACTCCTTTGATAATCTCACAAAATTATTTCATTTGTTTCTGGAAAGTCCATGGGACAAAGAGTATGTTGCGAAAATCTGTTGAATAATCTAACTGCACAAAGATTTCAAACAATTATCATTATCATCTGTAAAAAGGTTGCATTAATAAATGAGACAGATTGAAATTTTCTCTCAGCAACATTGTTTGTTGCCAAATCAGGATTGTACACAGCATATAAACTAGTTTTACGTGATGACCTTAACAGTTGAAAACATTCAACAGCAGAAAAAATGTCTAAAAAAATATCTATTAAAAAATGTTTAGGCACTAGAGTTGCTCATTATTTGTTGTGAGTTCATCCAATATGTTTGCTTTTTTCGTTGTTTTAGTCATGAAAATGTAGAATGCTCTCGTAGTAGAATCGCCTTCCTTGACTCGCTTTGTAGCTTTTTTCTTCTTATGTAGTAGAACTCTCACCAATCTTAACCAATTTTCATAGTGGTTTAGTTATTTTTCAGAGAGTTTGCTAAGAATTTAGCCAAGATTGTTCCTTTCTGCACCAAATGTCTGTCTTACCTTTGGTAGATGGTGATCTCATCACAATCTTTGACAGCACAGATGTTTCCTTTGCCATACAGACATGCAACCGCCAGCTTAAACTAGTACTATATGGTAACTTTCATAACTTATATAACTTGGTAACTTACATATGTATATATTGTTGTATCACCACGTTAGTGGTCAATTTGTCTTCTTTCCTATTAACTTCTATTTATTGGTTGACTAGGTGAATGTCCAGCGTTGCACAGGTAATAAAAATGTTTTTGCGCAAAAAAATATTTTTTATTGACATTACAACATTTAACCATTTTAAATGAAGGCGTTTAGTTATTTCTGTGTGTGCTATAAGTTTAATTAAGTTTATGTTGTATATACATATATTTATATTATTTTGGGAAAGTCTGGGCACATATTTTTCTTCTAGTTCAAGCGTGCTAGCTGATGCGTGAGGCGTAGTATTTTAACCAATCGTCATTTAATATTGGCAGGTGTAATAAGTATTCCTACAATTATTCCATTGTATGGAGGGGTGGCATAGTGGTTAACACGCCTGTCTGCAATACCGGTTTTTCCGAGTTCAATTCCAGTGCGAGTGGGTTTTTTTTCATGTGTTTTTTATCGCAATAACTGGACACATGCTAAAACTACTAACAAACCCTTAGATCTATATATAGATGTAGATATTGAACATGGGTTATTGAATCTGTTTGAACTAGGTGAGATAATTCACATCTAGCATACAACTCCTCTGCTGTTCGAAATCTGTAGCTAAAAAGTTCATTTGTGAAGGGATTGCATCATAGAATGTTAGAATAGATAATCGACTAACTGTGTAAAGTGTTTTCTATCTAATTGTCTACGTTTGGTTTTAGTGAATGGTCTCGAACGAAGCTTCGATGATGCTGAAGTCGGCACAATACGCAAGGGCCTCCGAAATGTGAGAGACCTAGTCAACACTCTGCTAGATCAAATCGATGCTAAAGATCCAGCTCGAGGTCGTTTAGAAGTCAACAAGCAGAATGAAGGTACCGACTGAAGCCCATGACAGTTTAAGCTGTAACTTGTAATGCTGTTCTTTTTGAGTGTTGTTACAGCACAATGTGGGCTGGTAACTTTCTGTTGAAGTTTAGTTGTTCTCTAAAAATTGAGGTGAGGTATTTTCATGTACGTATAGTGACAAGGAGACACCTGCATGGGGTGTTGTGCTTAGTTGTTTTGCTGCTGGGAAACAATAAAAATCAACTTTACAAAATTTTAGTAGAACTTATCAGAAAGTATCGAGATTTTTTTCATTTGAGAGTGAATGACAAATACTGTCACCGCTATCAAGTTCGGATAAATCATTGAAGATCAACTTACACAAAATTTTAGTAGACTATCAGAAAGTATCAGATAAAACAGACGCGTAAGAACAATAGACATGGTTTTATTGAATGCGTGAAGTATTTTTGTGAAAATATTTCGACGAATGAAGTTGCATGAATGTGTAAACAAAAACCATCTTGTAACAACTACGTCCCATTTGAGCTGTTTTAGAAAGAGAATCCAAACCACGACGGTCCCGTGTTGCTGCGATTAACTGTTCGTTTTTGAGCTTTTAAGAGATTGTATTCACATTTCCACATATTTGGCACCTACAACGCAACAGAGTAAGACATGATGAATCTTTTGATACCAAATAACTGTAATGTGAGTTTTGTTGCAAGCCAACCTTTAATTAAGGAAGGTGGAAGAAAATTGAAGTTTCTAAACCTTGATACCAAATATACCCTCATCTTTTAGTACAAGTACTAATGTGCAAATCAACCTTTAAGAAACATGTCTGATCAGTTGCTACGTTTTGTTGATTTTTATTCATGTTGGAGCATAGATTTTCTGGACTAGTGCCGAAATTTGCTTCTAGTTTATTTAAAGCAGTGTTGGTTCGTTTGTAAATCACATCTGGTCACTCATTGTAATGATGAGTAGCGCAACATTATGTAATTCTGATGACCCTGAAATTGAAGTTGTTGTCACTCGTAAACAGTGTTTATTTGATAGAGGGATGATTATCACATCATGATTACATTGTTACAAACCTTTGCCAAAGTATGTATAAACAAATTTCGGAACTATTCTTGGCGATTATACTTATATTTTTGCAACAACATAGTCAGGTAAGGTATTTTTGTATCAAAGTGCATGATTTAGCGTAAAAGTGTATTTGAATTGTGGGTATTTACTGGAAGCCATATAATTGATCTCTAACATGTAGCTAAGGAAAAACTGCAGTTGACAGAATAGAGTGAGTGAAAAGAGTGTCCATCGCCAGTCAGCGGAACTGTGTTCAAGGTTTTAGTAACAGCCAATGTTAACCTTAAATTCTTTTCCCTCAAGTAGGTTCAAGGTTGGACCAATTCTGTTTTTCCTCATTAATTTTGAACTGAGGCTACTTTCTTCTCTCCATCAGCTGGTGAAGCGACAGAAGAACAAGCCTCAGCAGTTCCCACTCCAGTCACGAGTCATCTAGCTGTCGACAGCAAAGAGTTTGACCCTCTAGACATCATCTCATCACAAACAGAGAGGTATTTTATCAACGGCACAGACTTGAGGCGCTGTCTTCTGTTCTGGAAAATTTTATTTCTAATTTTTTTGAAAACCAAGCATAAAGCTTCTGCTGATGCGAGCCGAGGTCACGAGTCGAGGTCATTAGCATTAGCTTTTGGATTAAATTGATGTCAATATAATTGTCTATTTTTTCATATACAGAAAGTCGAATAGTTTTTATTGTCATCTGGTGTATTTTAAAGGCTATTAACTCTTCCGCTACCGAAAGCCATTGTATCGGCCTTCGCGGTAATATAAGAACAGACCGTAAGCCGATGTATCGGCTTATCAATAGGGTTTCACTTTTCTTTTCATTATGAAGCCCACACATTAGCTAAACCAATCAAATTTTGTCTCCAATGAATCTACCTTGTTGCCAATCACATGCAACCAATAAAAAATTTTTGGCTCAACGATTCCATTTCTAATAATTTTTCAAAATAGAAAAACCAGATCGTTATCTTCATGGCAATAAGAAACACACCACGTTTTTTCAAGCCAGAGAAAGCGTCAGAAAAATTGCGAGAGTGAGATTCACTAAACAATTTTATACTTATCTTGTAGAGAATTCTTTTCTGAATAACATGAATTTTACTGTAAAATGATATCTGTTTTGATTCTCGAGATATTATTGAAATACTAGCAGTTTATCAGTTTTTCGAAAATCCGTTTGAATTAATTTGGGCAGAGTACTCGTTCGGTCAGAATTTAATGCGGTAGCGAAAGGGTTAACTTGCTAGCGCCAGGGTTTGTGTTGAAGTAGATGACATAATTTTCTTCAATATCGTCTTAAGACGATGTTGAAGAAAATTATGTCGCTAATTATAAGTTGGTATGAAAGGAAATTTTTACAAAGCAAAATTATTTTTCGCAAGTGTGTTAATCTGCAACATCTTATTTCTCTATAACATACTATAGACTATAGCTGTCTACAACATACTGATCACTTTCGCTGCATAATCATAACCATAATATTATGATTAATACTGAAACATACATTGAGAGTACTGTAAGCTTTAATCATACTTGTAAACACCCCAGCAGTTGTAGGCATTTGTACAGTTAGACTGTACAGACAAACATTGTACAGTCAAACCTTGTATAGTCAAATATTGTACAGTCAAACCTTGTACAGTTTAATATTGTACTGTCAAATCTTGTACAGTTAAATCTTGTACAGACAAACCTTGTACAGACAAACCTTCTACAGTCTAATATTGTACAGTCAAACCTTGTACAGTCTAATATTGTACTGTCAAAGCTTGTACAGTCAAATCTTGATATACTAAGTTAATCTGCTCCGATAATCACTTCATATATCCGGACCATCGTCTGTTAGAGCACTTGCAGAGCCCTGTGCTCAAGGTCCGCAAGTCATATTGTATGCGTTAGGAAATGTAAACTTTAATTCAGACATGACAAAATTAATTTTGTACACAAATTTTTCCTATTAGAAGTGCTTTATGTGTTTCACCTTTTCCTACATGAAAAAATTCTGCATAAAAATTTTATTGTTGCTTGGATGTTGTTCTACCTTGTCTAAGGCAATACTCTTAGGAGTTGTTTACTCGTAGGAGTTGTTTACTCGTAGGAGTTGTTTACTCGTAGGAGTTGTTTACTCGTAGGAGTTGTTTCATGGTCTATTTCAGATTAATTCACATCGAGAAACAAAGGAAGTGCTATTGGATCTAAAAAGAGTAGATTTTTGAAAAATTTCTTATGCCTAACCTGTCCTGTCAAACTGTTTATAATCTTATTTATTGTTGCTTTGTCTATTGGAAATAGCATCGCTGGAGGTGACCAAACTAACCAGTTCGGAGAGGTAGCCAAGTCATTCGACCAGGCCTCGCTCTCTGATAGACAAAGTGTTAATCGTAAGTTATCATATCTTTTCTATACCAACATTAATATCATTCTGCCTATGGGATTAGTGTGAAATATAGGCGACATAAATGTTGCTTGTCCCATTAGAGTGGAGCTAAATGTTAACCAAATGCATCAGTTAGTACCTGTTAGTACCAGTTAGTACCTGTTTATAATCAGTTTTTGGTATGTGTAGCCTGTGGTCTAGTTCAAGAGAACAGTTGCAATAGCCTTCAATTTCGTTTACAGAGGTCACTGCAAAGTTGGGATATATTTTGTGGGAGTTATCCTCTTTATGACAATATGCTTGTGTTTTTGACAGAGTCACCCACACCGAGTGTTCAGAGTTCCTTTGGAAATGCCTTTGGGATCAATACCAGCCAGCAGCCTACTAGTAGTTATCAGACACCTGTCCAGTCAATGTCTGTAGCACCAGGAATGACTGCTGGTCAACCCATGTCAGCAGCCCAGGGTATGACCGTCATGTCTAGCGGTCAATCCATGCCTAACGCCCAATCGTCGTCTACAGCTGCATATTACACCGGTGCTACTGGCTCTCAACAACAGTATGGTGAGTAAATCAGCCTTAGAACAGCAAACACCATCTTTTGTGCTGTACTTCTCTGATTTAGTTCAGTTTGGTTGGCGTGACTCTATGAAGCCCATGTTTATAGGAACAACATCACAAATAGGGCCACCCGTAAGTGGTGTCACATCTGCTGGCATGCCACCGACTAGCACGCAGCAGCCACAGCAACAACAACAGTTCAACTATAATCAATGGAATCAACAGTCACAACAACAGCAGTACCAACAACAACCACAAGCCCAGCAGCAGACCCCTGGCGGTCAGTCTTCATATGCTGGGTATGGCATGCAGCCAGGTCAGCAGGGTCAGCAGCAGCCTCAACAGCCACCGCAGCCTCAACAGCCACAGCAGCCACAACAACAGGTTAGGCAGCGCTTTTAATCTTCTCAAGTCTCTCGAGCTTGTTTAAGATATGTCATCACGGTATCTCTACGGTATAGTCTGCCAAGTTTAACCGAGATAAATTTATTCTATAGATTACCATAGATTGGCTCTTGATTATAATAGATTGGTTTCTGTTTATTATTATAGATTAGTCTTCTTGATTATAATATATTAGTTTTTTTATTATAATAGGTTGGTTTTATTGATTATAACAAATTGGTTTCATTGATTACAAGTTTACGATAAATATCTCTCTCTAATAGTTCCTTAAGAAGTAAAACCACTGTAAGTTAGCTCGTAATGGACTTATACAGAATCGATGAGAAAAGATTGACTAGCTTTTAGAATATTCTAGTGTATCAACCTCATCACTTATTCGTTCTCCTTCGCTCTCGTTGTGTTATAGCTCATGTGACACTTACCTTTCTTGTCATTTCTAAACGGCATTGTCCTATACTCTATTTTCTATGATAATTTTATTTTGAATTTGATAATTGTACACTTATAGTGATTTTATTTTAGGCGTGTTTCAATGCTTCATCGACTTTTTTTAAAAGAAGTACCTTTATTGGCTTGTCTTGAAGATAGGAGTAAGCTTCTTGGATTTTTCAGATCACCTTATGCGGTATAGCATAGTTTGTGCCACTTGTATATTACTCGTCGCATATAGTAGTAAGTGGCATCTTGTAGAACGCCTATGGTCAGATGCCAACAGGTGGTTACCAAGGAGTGTCACCTGGTGCCAATCCGTATTCCAAGCCAGGAGCTGTTCGAGCATCGTATCCAAAAGCTTCAGGAGTTTATCCTCAGCTAGCTCCAACTGGCCAGCGGCCACCTTTCCCTCCTCAACAATAGGCAAGCTTCTAGTTTCTATCAGATAAAACTACACAAAACATTGCTACTTCATTATGTTCTGTGTTCGTGGTTGGATGATTTAATTACATTGTCAATTCTTTCTGCTCTCCATACAGTCAAGCTCACATTAACCACTATTAGTCGTCGAAAAGGGGTTATTTATCAATTTTATTCCTGAATAACTCGTGTCTTTTGATATTTTAAGGAAGTTATATAAAACTTTACCTCAATTGACAGGGATTCCCATTGATGCATTTATATATCGAGACAAATATGAATGAAATATGTATCACTCAATGTTGCTGTCCTTTTCTACCATCTTTGCTTTCGTGAAGAGGCTAGTCAAATACAAAGAGGCCAAGGCCGTCCAACTCCAGTGTAATGTATCATATACTGTTGTTTGAATCGTTAACTTCATTTACAACATGTCCTGTTTGAGGATAAAGTTTCACAATGAATCAAAACATTGAAGATCGGTTCATAAAACTGCAACACTTTGGGCATCGGTGTTAGTGTGAAATTCATCTTTAGGCAAGCCTGACCAAATTAAAATGGGTGAAATAATTCAAAAAGTGAACTATTGTGGCAGCTGTCATAACTAAAGGCATCTTTGGTAAATGAGCTAAATGGTGTAGTAATCAGATCCTTTGGCTCCTCACTGCATGCTCTGCTCACATGTAAAGTTTTACCTGAGTGTAGTTTTGGCAGCGCCAATGTATAACAGGTACTTGTGGTTCTCTAATCTTATGGAGGATGGCAGCTATACATGAGTGTCTAATTTAGGTGAAGGAGTTGACAAGTCTGAATTGGTCACAAACAGCTTTCTAATACAAAGCAATGTCTATTGGCTTGCAGCAATGTCCGACCGTACATGTACAAAAATCAATTGACAAATATATCAGCTGGTAGCAAAGCCATATGCCGTCGTATAAGTTCTACAGGTGTTATTGGAAAATATATTATTTGGCATTAAAGAATCATATTGAAATGTACACCGATTAAAACCAGTTGGTAGTCATTTGACGTTAGTGTGTCTGAGAAGTTATAGAAAAGAGCAACTAGCAGGTGGCATATTTGATAATATATCAGGAGACTCTACCTGTGAAATTATGGGCTATGGCATTGTTGACTAGGGCTACTGTATAGGTTACAAGAGTGGCCATTTCCTCATATCTAAGCACTATAATTACTGAAATATGTCCCTACATAGTAGTTGCTACCGAAATCGCCAAGAAAAAACAGGTCTTAACAATACCTCCAATACCTGTGAGAAACAAATATAAATCTATGAATTTTAAATTGTCAGTCAATATGCAATATCAATTTATGATATAAGTTCAGAAATAATCATGGAGAACAAAATTTGGCGCCCAATATTGCATAAATAAACGATAAAATATAATGAAGACTTAAAAATACTGTACATGCGAATGATTTATATATCAGCGCTCAAAATGTTTTTGTGTACATTTCTCAACAACAAGTATTAATTTTTCACAACAAAGCACAACATGAGTGGTTAGATAGCTAAACAACTGGCTTAGTGGCTACCCACTTGAATGTGTCAGGATCTTACTGACACTGTATACTGTAACTTGTGACATTTAAATGCTGTAAGATGGTGATTCTGGTTTGGTTCACTGCTTGTAGATAAATTCTGTTTGTTTAGCTTTACCCGGCCATTGTGACGCTGGTGGCTTTTTCTCGAAGTCTTTTGTGCTTTACCCAATCTTTGTGTAAACCAATGGTTGAGTGATTTTCTAATTTACAAATCATTTATGTTGATAATAGAACCTGAAGCGTGGTATTAGTTTATTGCAAACAGATTTGGAACAGCAAAACAATGAGGGCATGCCATTAGTTGCTGGCAGAAAACTGTTAAAATAAAATATTTGTTTTATAACATGTGTCGCAATGAAATGACCGCTCAGCTATTTCCCCCAATTTTACTACCTATTCTAGCCACGTCACATGGAAATGCGATCTGAGAGAATTGGCCGAGTTGCTACTTTATAGTTTATAAAAAAGCATCAGTACAAAATATTAATTCATTTGAGAAAGATTGGGAGAATAATGCAAGCAATCAATAACAAAGCCAAGTTCACCATTGCACTAACAGAAATACGAATACATTTCATTGAAGAGACACGAATTAAAGATCGTGTCAATTCGATAAAAGAACAAAAATAATGCAAGCAATCGATAACAAAGCCAAGTTCACCATTGCACTAACAGAAATACGAATACATTTCATTGAAGAGACATGAATTAAAGATCGTGTCAATTCGATAAAAGAACAAAAAATCAACTAAAAATTTGCGTGTTTGAGTAGGTAAATAATTCATACCATTAACCTATTAAATAACATGAAAAAGAATAAAGTAACCTAAAAATTAAGTGTGACTAGTGTGGTACATTCCATAAGATAACCAACATCAGTCTTGAGTATTAATAACAACAGGAATTATGGAGGAAACCGGGCTAAAAAAATTTGAGACAGACAGTACTAGATTTGGCAGACATTTGTGTACAGCACTACCAGAATACAACCAAATCCTACTATCTTTTTGGTTCTCAACTATTTTTTCTTAGACGAGTAACCATAATTCATTGCACATTACCAATTTTGAAGCACCAATGAATTATCTTGCGATCGAATATAAACAGAGAGATCAATGTTTGCCGATGCCAACAATGATCCTACTGTTAAATATCAAGCACAGTTCCAGCTTTGCGTAATTGCTTGTGGAGCTTGTCACAGTCGCCATAAAGATTTCTCTTCATAACTGCTGCAGCACACATCAGTCCTCCTAACAATGCTCCATTAAACCCACAAGTCATCAGATCCTACAACCAATCAAAATACTTATCTCATACCGGAAGCCATGCAACCAATTAAAATGCTTATCTCATACCGGAAGCCATGCAACCAAACTAAATCCTGATGCAAATATAGTCCAGTAGGCTAATAGGTAGTGCACGTCTTACTTATAAATCTAACTGTTTATAGTCGCTGCAACAAAATCCTTGACAGCAAATGGAACCAAAAACTTACAAAACAAAAATTAAAACGATACAAAATGTTTTGAAAAAGCAATTTCATAACACACCAAATAATGTATATATCTTTAGAAATAGGAATGAAAAAGCGACCCTAGTGAATGCGTTTGCCGTCTCAGCTTCTTCTCCAACTTTGTAAGTCGGAGAGGGATATTAACTCAAAAGGCATAAAATTTTCCTATTGTGACGCTTGCAAATCGATCTGCAATTCAGAGAGTTATCCTAGAAAATGGCACAATTTCTAGCAATCTTGAATCATCAACGGCTACCAACGCGCCTATACAAAAAAGATTTTTTGATGTCGTAATGTGCATAAAAACAACAGATTACATTCATTATAACAAATACTGCAGAAGAATTATTACAATAATTTAATACTTACAGCTTACTTAATAGTATTAATAATTAATACAACTTAATTAAAGAATTATTATAATTGCTTATCTAAAGACTAGATGCGGACCTGCCCTGTGAGGTAGAGCCCTGGTATTCCTATATCAGGCCGAAGTTTCATCGCCACATCAGGTTGAAATCTTCGTGAAGTGTGATCAAGGCCATATATTTCGCCTTGCGTTGAACCAAGGTAATAGTTGTTGGTGACAGGGGAGCCGACTTCAAAATATTCAACTCGTCCTTCAAGTTGCGGAAACCATTTTAGTATCTACAATGACACAAGTTACACCCAGGTATTAGTTTGCAACAACGGAAAAGAGGAAGGAAATCTGCCATGAGTTGAAGAGAAAAATGATGAAAGAAAAACCACAGAATAGCCACACCCTTTAAGTTGCATGGCTCAAAACATCAGAAAAAAGTAGCGGCTAATAGTCCGAAAAGTACGGTAATCGTCTACTACGGCGTATCATCTATATACCTCTATCTATATATGTGCGGTATATATATATCTATATATACCGCACCTCTATATAAGCTGCATCTGCTTTATTTTCCCAAAAACGATAATAAAACAATACACAAGCCGCACCTTTGTATAGGCCGCAGAACTCAGGACTGTGCTTATTAACGTGGCAGCAACTTTGCTGTTTAAAACAGAACAGTGCCGAATGGTTTCGTATGATCCGACGCTTTTTAACTTAGTGCCTAACAGGGCAGTACCGTGAGGCATTGTTTCATATTTTCTTTCACTGCTAGAGGCGCACTAGTTGGAGATTCTGGTTAATGCGCCCTAGCGATGAAAGAAAAAGCCACAGAATAGCCGCACCCTTATATAAGCCGCATGGCTCAAATCATCAGAAAAAAGTAGCGGCTGATAGTCCGAAAAGTACGGTAAATATATTAAGCAAGAAATATTTTCTCTATGCTTCGAACAATTTTCTATTTCTTGACTCAAAACCTTTTTAAACAGCAGATGTATGTAAAAATATACAAACCTGATAATCTAATCACTTGAACTGAACGAAAAATGGTACAAGCTTGTGACAATCCATAACCATTAATATTTATAAGGTTATTATGCGCAGTTTACACGTAATTCTTTAGTTGCTCCTACATAAGTTAATATGATATCTACGCATGTCTCGTGATGAAGAACCAAACAACAAACTTGACCACAGTTTGGGGGTTCCAAATATTTTGATCATGGTTTCGTACTATCACGTTCAAAGGAGTTGGTGTGTATACCAAAGTCTCGAATTTCATGCTTCGAAAACCTTACTACTAAGTGTCTACCTGATTCCACATCTTTTTGCCAATCACATCTTTGAGCTCCTCATATGCTTCTCCTCGATGTTTGACCTGTAAGGAAGCAATGTTGAGAAATATTAGTTTAGAGATACTGTAGAGTGCAGTCATACCTCTACAAACAAGTGCCCTAACATACAAGTGCCCTAACATACAAGTGCCCTAACATGCGAGAAACTCAAGATACAAGCTGTCTTTCAAGCAAGTTTCTTCCTTGAGACATGAATAATCTTTGTGATACAAGCCAGTTGTCGATGGCCACTATATGGCCAAGTATGCGAGAGGCCACTTTCAAGAACAGCGTTGCTCAGCCTTTCTTGGCAAATCGATTTGAAAATTTTTAAAAGGTTGACTAAAGTCTAAAGGTCATAGCGAATGCGAGGCAAAATGCGATTAACTGGACACAGCTACTAAAAAAATAAGATGACAAAATTAAAGTTTAGTGAAAGTTTAACACTTAGCTTCATGTGTGTGTGTGCGCGTGACAAAATGTCAGGTTTCAAGCACTTATTGGTTTTGTCTAAATGATAGAACAAAATATTGGAATTACTGTAAAACCTATATTTGAACTCCATGGCGCTCAATTTTCCACCCTTTCCCTATAACGGCATGTAATTAGAAGTGGCGTTTAAATACAGGGTGGCGCTGTATTTTTTGACATGCTCGTCAAAATTTTGGAATGCCAAATTTAACTCATTCAAGTGTGAAGCAATGCTAATGTCGCCTATATTTTGCACTCTCTTTCGAGTGGATCGACGTTAATGACGTCGGCTTTGGAATTTTTGCCAAACCATTGTTTCCAAGGTTTCGCTTTCAAAGTTTTAAAGAAGAAACCGTATAACTTTGGAGTTAGAAAACGAACATGACGTTGTTAAATTTCAAATACATCTTCAAAGTTTTGATGTTAGAATACACAATAACAATGGCTGCTATTACGTCGTACGCTGTTCCTGAAAAGTATTCTCATCGTCCATCAAAACGCTTTAAAGTCTTCAGGTAAGATTCTAAACTACATTATGGACGAATCTGAAAACAACGGATATGATTTAGACCTTAGCGACTTTGGATCAGAGTATATAGTTCTGATGATTGTGACGATCGAGCTTCTCAGGTACACAGTCTACTAAAACCATGGCAACCACTATGGCAACAATGAAAGAATTAATTGTTATTGATGTACCCAAGTCATTATTAGTACCACTTTGTGGATACTTTTCTACTGATCACCTTCTACAATGGGTTCGTCAAGATCAAGGAATGTCAAAATGGCGGGCAAATAGAGGTAGTGTTCAATTAAAGGGTGGCGTTGTATTTTTCAACCCTTCTTATATAGTTAGTTTAGTTAGGTTCTAACTTTAGTTCAAATCATGAATTATTCTATGAACAGGTTATATATATGCAATGCTTTTGTTCTCTATTGTCTCACATACTCCAAACTGCAACAAAAAAACAGAAAATGAGTGAAAGCGGAGAGATGATTGCCCTCCCTAAGACATACCTGCTCTGACTCATACTGCTTGAACCAATCATAGTTGACGAGTGTAATTGCGGTTACAGTCGACTTGTTTGGATTTCTCCGCTCCCAAGATGTATCCTAAAATATATAAAATCGCAATTGCTCTCAGGGGATGACTCATCAGACAGCGACCAATTTGCATGAAAACGAATAACTTTAAATTTTACCAACCTTAACAGAGTTGAAAGATATGAACAACAGTGGTACATCAGCGTCTTTATCAAAAGGACCCAATGCCACCTCTTGATATGTCTTGTTATGGTCTAACCTTTGATGCGTTTAAAAAGGAAAATAGTGTGACATCTGATAGTGTAAGTATATGAAGAATAACTACTGTGAAGCTCATACTCAATTTAAACTCACAAGGTATCTAATATTGAAAAATCTACATTTGACAGCATAACAACCAGGTCAATCAATTGTGTCAACTTGTTAGTGTTTCAATGGTGATAATGGCTCCAAGACTTACAGTGGTGTAAAAGTTATGGCAGACCCCAAACCCCTTAAAAGTTGACTTGCAATAAAATTCACATTACAGTTATTTGGTATCAAAAGATTCACCATGTCTTACTCTGTTGTGTTGTAGGTGCCAAATATGTGGAAATGTGATTACAAGCCCTTAAAAGCTCAAAAACGAAAAGCCGCCGTAGATTGGAATCTCTTTATTTCGATGACGTAGCCATGAAATTTGGTTATTGTCTTGTCACGTGATGTTCTCATGTGAATTGAAGGCCAATACAAGCTCAATATAAAACTTACCGTAACACTAGTTTATGACAAACACCTCGGGTTTTACCGAAGACCCCGTATCAAATATAGATGCTCGCTACTTTACAGTTTTGTTTCTGTTTAATCGGCAAGTCGTAATCTGATCATGTGACCCAATACTTCGCAAATAATTTCTGCAGCACTTTTCGATTATCACAAGTGACCAACAGGCTCGTCATGATTATCAGACAATGATATGTACTCCTTCAAGCTAAAGCTGAAAAATTAAACGAGTTTTTACGGTAAGTTATAAGATACCACTGCTAAAAGTGACAGCAATACGATAACGATAAAGCCGACGCGTAAGAACAATAGATATGGTTTTATTGAATGCGTGAAGTATATTTGTGAAAAAATTTCGACGAATAAGGTTGAATGAAAGTGTAAACACAGAAACCATCTCTCACAACTGCGCCACATTTGAGCCGTTTTGGAAAGAGAATCCAAACTACGGCGGTCTCGTGTGGCTGCAATTTTCTGTTCGTTTTTGAGCCTTTAAGAGCTTGTAATCACCTTTCCACATATTTTGCATTTACAACACAACAGAGTAAGACATGGTGAATCTTTTCATATCAAATAACTGTAATGTGAATTTTGTTGCAAGTCAACCTTTAAAGATTAGGTAATTCAGGTCGCTATGCATTAGCTTTTCTAAAGCCCGGTTCCCATATACGCCGCAAAGCACCGGCGACAGCACCGCAGGCTATTGCGGTAAAATGGGAACCTACACGCCGCGGATCGCAGTGCACCGCCGGTGGATGCCGGCGGTCAACGCAAGAGTTTGCGCATGTTCAAATTTCACAAACAGCCGCAGGCAAAACATTCCCAAAATGCACTGTACTAGTAAAGGTCACCATTATAGGAACGGCATGGCGAGCGAAAATTTTATTTGATTACGCAATTATGTTTACGATATTATTAACGATGTGGCTTTATGTGAACATATCCCGCAGAGCCTAGCGTCGCAAGCGTTTTACTGTGCATGTTACCGCCAGAGTCTAGCAATCGATATGGGAACCAGGCTCAAGTGTAGTAACATAGCATCACTGCTTAAGTATTATATTTCTTCAGCTGCGTTCATACCGGCCGATTTCAGGCCGATTTTCCCGATTTCAGGCCGATTTTCCCGCTGATCAAAAATTTCATGGTATGAACAAAGCAAACGAGCCCAAGATCAATTTTGTCCAGAAAGAAACTTTATTCAGCAGTGCCCGATCAATAACTGATTTAGGCCGATTTTTAATTTGAGTAGAGAATGAAATCATTTTTACAGTGAGTCACACATCGTCATTTAAAGGGAACGCCATATTTGTCTTCACATTCGTGCAGGTTTTTGTCATAGCTTCACTCTTGGGTAATAATTATGTAGATAGAACCCCTGAAGGGTGCTATCTACATAATACATAGTACATCTACAGCTCATCACATAACATCCATTATTTGTGATGAGCTGAGATGATGTTAGCAAAATATCGTCATCCCTATAGTTATCCATTATCGGTGAGGAGCTGGGCAGTGCAAAATAATTAGTAAACTTGCTAATAGACGTCGACGAAAAGCATGGTAGAAAACAGTAAACAAAATGCAAAGCATGAGTCACTAAAAATATATCAGCTTATGTTATTTGACCCTGCAAATAAAAACTGGCAAAATTGCCCACTCACGGTCTCAACTCGGCCTGATATAAATGAAAACAATCTGTTCTTTCAATGATGGTTGTGAATAGAAATGGCACGAGGCCAGCAAAACAGTCTTGTAATCAGAAGAGCACAAGATAGTCCAGCAGTTTTCTTGCTTTGCAGAGCATCAGATTGCTAGACATGCGTTTGTTACCAATGGACTAAAATCAAGGTATGAATTGTTTAACTTGTGGCCGTACTACCATTAGATGAAATCAATCACTGGAAAGTAAAAAATCGCTGTCCTCACATGTCACTTCTTACAACAAACGTAGGTTTGTATCTCGCCAATGAACACCATCCATATTTGTTGCTTTTATTGTTATAAATTGCTATCTGTTTGAGAATATGTATTTACAATTATATAACTTATATCATCGTATTACCATGATAATATGATTGTTCGGTTCAGATTGTTCAGTTCAGATTGTTCGGTTACCCACTCGAAAAGATAATTGAGGAATAAAGGACATGGACGCTGTTTACTTATTGTAATTCCTTTTTAAAAACCTTGTCCTGCGTCTCATTTACATTTCAAACTTGCAAAAATTTGTACATTTTGTAAATTTGTAATTTGCTAGACGAATGACTGTCACCACTACCGAGTGCAGATAAACCATTGAGGATGAACTTACACAACATTTATGTAGATTCTATCAGAAAGCATCGGTATTTTTCTATCATTTGTAATTATTTTTTATGTTTGAGGTGATCTGACTGTCAGGATGTTTCATGATTAAAATCAACAAAACATGATTGCGGCTAAAATGTTCAGGAGGGAAATACGTGCAAACTATTCCGGTGTCACTAGTTCCGGAGCTGCCTGTCTCTCTGTTATTGATATTATTGATATCATCTATTGTGTTCATGTTGCAGCGTTACAAGCTTCTATTCTATTCTGTCAGCCTCCGCCGAAAAGCAACTATAGACATCATAATCATACTTTGGTTTGAAAATGAGAGTTTTAACTGCTCTTGAAACACCCTGACAGTCAGATCCCCTCAAACATCAAAAACAATCACAAATGATAGAAAAATACTGACTGATACCTTGTGATACAATTTACTAAAATTTTGTGTAAGTTCTTAACAACTACTGCATATCCCTTACTCTGTAAAGGCCCAAACATTCTGAGCCTTTAGTCCGAGTTCTTCAGCAGAGCCTTTAACACCAACAAATAGACTCAGAGCTGCAGGACCGAGTCGCACATCGTTACGGGTTAGAAGAGGCGCAATACCTACAAGACAGAATATATGATCTGATGAGAGTGAACAAACGCATAATTAAAAGCCATCATCTGAGATCTTTATAAATACTGTAATGTTTTCAGAATATGATTACTGACCACTTGGCTTATAAGAAACATTTTTGCTGTTTGGAAGCATAACTCCAAGTATAACACATTTGGAGGATGACTCCACGTTTATGAACATGTGTAAGACTCAGTGTATGCTTATTTTATTCCCCAGATACACAAATATTTTTAATCTTTTGTCATGTGTACCTCTCAAGGGTGCTTTTGGGGAGTACCCTCAAGGGTACTTTAAGGAAGGGCCCATCCAGGATACTTTAGGGAAGCGCCCCTCAAGGTTACTTTAGGGGAGCGCCCATCAAGGGTACTTTAGGGGAGCGCCCATCAAGGGTACTTTAGGAGAGCGCCCATCAAGGGTATTTTAGGAGAGCGCCCATCAAGGGTATTTTAGGGGAGCACCCCTTAAACCATAACTGCCACGAACAACTTTTATCGTATTTACTAGGTAAATCAGACATGCTGATTCCGATTTTGTAATCAAAATAAAGATTAGGCCACTAACTTTCAGAGTAATAAAGGATTTTTTATAGCGTTTTAATATCGGTCTCGAAAACAACACGATCGGCATAACAAGCTCCGCCCATAAATACTTGACGTAACCTAGCTTTTTAGGAACAGAAGTTACGTAGAGATGTTTAGACCGATTTAGAATAATAGAGATGGGTGTTTTAAAATCTATTAATATCTAAATCCAGCTTTAAAAATAATATCAGTCTTTTCTGAAAGGTAGATAAGCTATTTAGCATTGCATATTTAAAAAGCGCGATAACAACGCTAGCTCGTGATAAAACCGCGCTTTTTGAGCTAATTTTTCTTGGCGTCCAGCCCATTTAAACGTCATGTAACAAGCTGCGAGCAATTTTAAATAGTTTATATCCCTTCCATAAAAAACTGAAATTATTTTACAGGCTGGATTTAGATAATAATGGGTTTTCAGACACCCATCTCTATTATTCTAAATCGGACTAAACTTTCCTAACTTCCGTTTCTGAAAAAGCTAGGTTTCGTCACATATTTATGGGCGGAGCTTGTAATGCCGATTGTGTTGTTTTCGAAACGGATATTGAAACGCTGTAAAAAAGCTTAAATGACTTTGAAGGTTAGTGGACTAATCTTTATTTTGAGTACAAAATCGGAATCAGCGTGTCTGATTTACCTAGTAAATACAATAAAAGTTGTTCGTGACAGTTATGGTTTAAAGGTACTCGGTAGAGAATCCAAAAGAGTAGCTGCTTTTACTTTGGTGTTTGCAGTTCCGAGCCATACACTATGTTTCCATGGTGGGCAGTACTGCGAAGCAGCCCCCTCCGAAGTCGAGGGGATCGTACGTTTCCATGCTGCGCAATGGTTTTCAGCAAATTAGCCAGAAAAGAGAAATTGTGTAAATCGAATCGCTGGATGGATACATGGAATCGATCATGCGTACCGAATGTCAGAAAAAGTCTTTTTATGCTTTTGTCATCATTATACTTTTATTTACAATACACATTCACAATTTTTTACAAACCTTAACACAATTTTTACAAATGATATATTTTTAATAAATATTTATAAAGTAATAGATTATTGAAATGTTACTTTAGGGCTTGCCAACTATTTTTGGAAAAGTGTTGGTATCGATAACAAAGTCCAGGAAAGTAATCACTTCATCATCTTCGTAGGAGCAGACCCCAAGTAAATTTAAGTGAAAAAATATCGGAAGAATAGCAAAAACAAAGATAAGCAAGCAGGATAACTTTTTTACTAGTCTATGGCGCTCGAAGAATCTGTTTCTACGGCATGAGAGCTATGCGCAGCCACTGCGCAGTCGCTGTTTCCTTGCTGCGAATTTGCACTGGCTTCGCACTGATCAGTGCGCAGTGATTTCAGTGCGAAGACGCTGTTTCCATGATTCGGAGATAGCACAACTCCGAAGCACTGCGCATCATGAAAACATAGTGAATAAGATTGTGTGTGGTATTTAGCAGGAGATTATTTTAACTGCTGCAATAGCTATAAACCAGTAATTTAGTATGTTACTCAAATTGTTTCTGTTAAACCAATGGTTCAATGATTAAAAAAGCCAGTTTTAAAACATTTCTAACTGAAGAGAGCCTAAAGCAACTATAATCCAACATTAAAGCAAAGTTTCAGTAGACAATAATCCCTCCTATATCGTGGTTACTGTAGAGTGAAACCAGCAGTGTATCGACAGTGTATCGGTGTGTTGGTAGCAGGATATAATAGCCTGCAATTTGAAGGTATTAAGAGCACTTTCAATGCGGCTGATGAAATGGCTTAATGAAAATGTCATGAATAATTAACTGTTTGGATGACTAATTGGCCAACATGCATCATTGCAAACAAAATAATGCTTCATTTCTTGCAGTTTGATGAAAGAATGCCACATCTGCGTTCTAAAATTTAGGAGTTTACAAATACCATCATCAGTAAAATTTGTGAACTTTTTTTATTCAGACATTGTATAATTGCAATACCGCTGATCATCACATAATAGATGTACCCAACAGGATTCCTTCCATTCCCAAAGCAATGAGTTTATCTTATACCCTTGTTGTGATATAACAAATATGACAAATATAAAACATGCTTACTAGATTTTGCAAATATCTCTCTAGCCAATAAGTCCCTTGTGGTGTAAACTCCAGCATTAGATATGATTGTCTCTGCATAGATATCAATGGGTTCTTGGGACTGACCCTTCGAAACTCTCACGCCAATGGCTCGTCCATTTTTTGTGAGTATGCTTGTAACTAAAACATACCATTTTGCCAATGTTTATTTAGGTTGTAAATGTATGCCTAGGGTTAGTCAGCCCGACATCTGCGGTGCTGAATAAGAGTTGTCTATTCAGTCAAGTTCTGGCTTGTTCAACGGAATAACAATCTGATCACATGACACCTCCCTCGCAATTTCTTTCATACGCTTAGTTTACATATTATGGTAGTGTAGTGACACCTGGATGCGCTAGTGGAGTGCTACGCTTGGCTGACAATACAACAACACAATACAATAACATACAGGCCGAGTACCGCGGTAGTTGTCGGTGGCAACGCAAGAATATAGCTCTGTTCAAATTTCACGAAAAGCCGCAGGCAAAACCTTCTCGAAATGCACTGTACAGGTGAAGGTCAGCATTATCGAAACGGCATGGCGAGCGAACATATTTATGCCGTTATTAGCGATGCAGCTTTATGTGAACAGAAGCCGTCAGAGCCTTGCATCGCAAGGCTCTGACGGCTTTTGCCGGAGTCTCGCAATCGATATGGGAACCAGGCTTTAGGCAGTATCGTAGAGCGTTGGCTGCGCGACGCCTTTTGTGAAGGCACATGTCAACACATATGACGCAAAAGGAAAGGAAAAACCTATGCGCACGCACAAGGGTGACACCATTGGGCGCTAACACTGTTTCCAAGGCACAAAGATAGCGCATCGCACGAGTGTTTCCAGTTTTCAAACAGCATCACTGAATCACGACAGCAACACGACTGTTTCCATGATGACATTACAGCACCATTTGGGGATGTGTCACTACGAAAACTGTGAAACTTGGTAAAAATATTTGTTCCACAGACACATGAAGCCAACAAAAAACAGATACGTGACACTCTCTTTTTGTGTACAAAATAATTTTGAATTTAAACTGCCTATTTGTAAATGACACACTCTTAGGCAACTACACTACATACACAGATAGCTAAAGTTGCTAGAAAACATACCAACCCTATTGCATTTTTTACATTTCAGGGATATAAAAAATAACTCAAACCCAGTCAAGAATTCTTATGTTAAAGAATAATAACTATTATTGTTATTCCAAATAGGCACTACTGCAGTCCTTCAGGTGTCATGTTAAAACAGCTCCACCAGCAAGAGCTACATTTTATAAAGAATGGAAAACACCAAGAAAAATAAATGTACATGCCTTGTATGTCTTATACTTACATGTAGACCTATGATTATACCGAGTAAAATGAAGCAAACAGAAGCGTATAATTTATGGGATTGTGATGGAGTTTATTCCCCCAGAAACATGGAATGCACTGATGATAGGCTATTACCGCAACTGTTGTCAAAAAGCTAAAATACTCTCGTAATGTTATAAGCAACTCTCAGGCTTATGAATTGATCTTCTCATATCAGCATCCTGACCTTTTGCTCTTAGATAAGCCTGTTTACAAAGCTCACGTGTTGTCATACGATCACACCATCCAAAAGTTTATTTACATACACCTAGTAGCTCAATATTTGTAGCATTAACATCTGTGGTACATGTGAGCAATGTAAGTTATTATACTCTCTGAACAATGTTTTTAACCCACAACAAATTTTGCATCTTTTATATAGATGGCAAAACAATGCGATTATGAGCAACAAAATTTTTCAGTGATACGCGATGTTATAGCATATAGTGATGATGAACTTACACAAGATTTTATCAGAGAGTATCAGTAATTTTCTATCATTTGCTATCGTTTGTGATGTTTGAGGTCATCTGATTGCCAGCATGTTTCAAAATTGGCAAAACGTGATCCATGCCGTGATCCGTGCCAAAAAGATGTCACTAGTTGCTATCGTTGATATCGGCTATTTCGTTGATCGTCTGCTATTTCGTTCAAAATAGTCTCTATTCAGTTGGTCTCTTTGCAACTATAGACCTAATAATCCACTTTTGCTCGATCCGAGTGTTTTAACCGTAATCAAGTTTTGTCGATTTCAATCTTGAAACATCCTGGCAGTCAGATTACCCCCATCGTCAAAACAATTGCAAATGATAGAAAAATACCAATTCAGATAAAATCTACAAAATTTTTGTGCAAGTTCATCTTCAAAGGAGAACGTGACATTGGTCTAAGATTGGTCTAAGATAACTTATACCCATGCTTGCAGTTTGTGGATACTTTCTGATAAAATCCACTAAAATGTTGTGTAGGCTCACCTTTAAACCATAACTGCCACGAACAACTTTTATCATATTTACTAGGTAAATCAGACATGCTGATTCCGATTTTGTAATCAAAATAAAGATTAGGCCACTAACTTTCAGAGTAATGAAGAACTTTTTATAGCGTTTTAATATCGGTCTCGAAAACAACACGATCGGCATAACAAGCTCCGCCCATAAATACTTGACGTAACCTAGCTTTTTAGGAACAGAAGTTACGTAGGGATTTTTAGACCGATTTAGAATAATAGATATGGGTTTTAAAATCCATTAATATCTAAATTCAGCCTTAAAAATAATATCAGTCTTTTCTGAAAGGTAGATAAGCTATTTAGCATTGCATATTTAAAAAGCGCAATAACAACGCTAGCTCGTGATAAAACCGCGCTTTTTGAGCTCATTTTTCTCGGCGTCCAGCCCATTTAAACGTCATGTAACAAGCTGCGAGCAATTTTAAATAGTTTATATCCCTTTCATAAAAAGCTGAAATTATTTTACAGGCTGGATTTAGATAATAATGGGTTTTAAGACACCCATCTCTATTATTCTAAATCGGACTAAACATTCCTAACTTCCGTTTCTGAAAAAGCTAGGTTTCGTCACATATTTATGGGCGGAGCTTGTAATGCCGATTGTGTTGTTTTTGAAATGGATATTGAAACGCTTTAAAAAAGCCTAAATGACTTTGAAGGTTAGTGGACTAATCTTTATTTTGAGTACAAAATCGGAATCAGCGTGTCTGATTTACCTAGCAAATACGATAAAAGTTGTTCGTGACAGTTATGGTTTAACAGGAACTGAGTCGAGAGTGCACTGGAAAACCCTCTTCATATGTAAAGTATATAAATTATATCATAACTAGCTGTGCTACCCGGCGTTGCCCGGGTAATAAAAAAGTCTGGTCAGAAAATTGATTTGTATTTAACATACAACAACATTGGCCATTCTAACTCTCAAACTACATATCATGAGAAAAGTTTTGTGTGTAGGTCCTAGTTGAAATAAATTTAAAAAAAATAAAAACAACCGTAAAGGTTTTCAAACTTTGTCAAACAACTTTTGAACTTCATATCATGAGAAAAATGTTTTGTGTCAATTAGAAAAAGTAAAAAGACTATAACATTTTTTAGATATAAATGTGAAATAATTAGCGAGTAATAGCTAAATTAAGTCAGTCTTGCTACAATTACAATAGAAGGTGATTTTGTAATGATACAATTAATACGAACTGAGAAAACAAAATAAAAATCCTGAATATGTTGAATTATTAATAACAATTCTTGCATAGAAGTGCGTGGGTATAAAAATGTTACTGTTCCACTAGAAGCTATCCATCAAAACTTTGAATACGACAATGCTGGTACCTCTTGATACCTGTACAAATGTAAAATGAAATACGATACTGGCTCTGTCTGACCGAGATGATGTCGAGGCTTTTCCACGGAGATGATTTAATTGTCCGCGTGAGAAGAATTGGCCTTGACCCCCCATATAGTGATTGAACCTTCCGAAAAATATTTCTCAACAGGGGCGTCGTAACGCGTGGCCGCATCGGTAAAATAATCAGCATGTGCTATAGCTATAGTCGGAATGACTGACATAATTTGAGAAACATGTATAATCTAACTTAAATGAACTCTAAAGTGTTAGCATTCTTAAGAATTCATCAGGAAGTGTTGAGTTCTTAAGATGGTATTTGGCTTATATCGCCCACACCAGCTCCATTGATCAGTGACTTACCTTTGGCTCGAACTAAAACTCGGCCACCCGCATCTTCGATGACAGGAATTATATTTAAGGCAATTTGACTAGCTCCACCCACCGGATAGCCCCCACCATTCATGAAATGACGAATCAGGGCGGAGCACAGTATTATGGAAGACTCAGCAGGGTTAGTTCCTAAAACATACAAAGGTTATCTCCTTAGCTTCTTTTATATCTTCAACTCCATATATGATAAACCACTGGCAGCATTCTTCAATCAAAAACAACATATCAAAAACTGCAATCTATGCCCCAAAGAGCACCTCATTTGAAAACTTTTGCAGGGGTGCTCATTGAACGAGCGCCAGTTTGAGTGGGCTCTGAGTGGGCACCTGGAGTGAGCAAAGACAAGTGAAGTGATAATATTCAGCTGCAAGTTGTTAGTGGTGTCATATACCTAACTTAAGTGAACACTTGGCATCAACGACTGTTTATAATATTTTACTGACATTATCCCACGACCAAACACCCAAACACGAGCGAAGCGATTGTTTGGAAGCTTTATGATAAATGCATGTGTGCACACAACTCACGGAAATTAATCATCAACGGCCGTCGCAAACCCTTGTACCGAAATCTCATCAACAAATTTAACCATTTTTCAATGGAGTCGTTTAAGTATAATAACGATACAAAACACATATAAACCTATTTAAATATGTTACCAAGTCTTTGTAGACAATATCCTAAACCTTACCCTTCTGATCGGATCATACATAAATAGACAGATTAATTTGGCCTAAAATCGTTATTAAAACTTGACAAGCCTTATTTAATCAAAATTAAGACCGGCCAACGACACGCCGAAAAGGCCGTGAGACCGAGAGTAGAACCGTTAAGTCGTACATATTTCACGAGAAAAACGTGCACATTTCATCAGTCTATAGCTTTGTCGAATTGCCGAAGGTTTCTGTAACTAACGTAGAAGTACTGAGAAGTAATCGTTTCTTTTTTTGCCGATTTCAGAGTAACTGGCATTTTAGATACTTATAATGAGTACTTTGGTATTCCAACTGATGTCCAAAGCAGTGAAAGTAAAGGAAATGACGATGATAATTTTCTAACGATTCTTATAAGATTATTACGATGTTTAATTATAAGAATAATTATTCGATTTTATAACATTTAATTATAAGAATAGTCATTCGAATTTACAAGATCGAAGTATATAATGACTGATGTAGGGCAATATGTTACTGTTATTATTTTTTCTAAATAATTTTGTTAAATAGATTTTCTAAAAATCTAGATAAATATCGCAACTTCTGATATTGGTTGCTATGATGTTTTGAAATGTAAACAAAATTGTGCATTGGATTTCTATTATTACTGTATTACTATATTAATAATATTGGTTATTCTAATAATATCAGTGCATTTCACTTCTAATATTGCATTTCTCCTATTGCAGGGGAAGATATAAACATATAATCTTTTCCTTTTATTATTGCTGTTTGTAGTACATAATAACACCCAGTACATTACAGCTACCATTGCAGCTACCATTGCAGTTATCCTATTGCACTGCAGTGCCATTTGACTACTAACATTGCATTTCTCAACTATCAGTACCCTTTCTTTTTTCCAATATCACTTTGGTCGTGGGCTGTATGACAGGGGAATTTCTAGTTTTATAATAAAAAATCAAAGTAACTCTGCACACACCTACTCATATAACTTTTAAAAGATTGTAATTTGTATATTCAAGCAGTGCCAGGCATACTATTAACATACCAGAGGTTCACTCCTCTAATAATAAATTCAATGTTTCCTTTTAAAATACCTAATGAACACTAGACATTAGTTTTTTGTATAACTAGGCACAAAACGCTAGAAATCTTAAGATATTTACAATCCGAGCATACACATTGGTGCATATTACAAGGAATTCTCAGTTGAAATAAAAATGTGCTCATATGACTAAAAACAATACCCCATTGTTAAACACTTGAGCAACTGTCAAACATATTTCCTTTTCATACTCAGCACAAAATTTCAACATTGTTATCAACTTGAGAGTGTTCGTGGTGGTCACCAAAGGAAACGGCAATGACATTTTAATCGTGAATAGGAACCGGTATAAAGAGTACCCGACCCGCAACACACTGTTTATGATGTGAATAGCCTTATCATTAATAGTATAGACAACTGTTGTCTCATGTAAAATTTTACTAATTTTGTGAAAAGCTCGTGATCTGATGTTTAGATCACTCCCTCTTCTTTCCCGGATGCTTTATGTACCAAACAGTAATATACAAAGGTCGCCTTATATGCTTATCAGGACAACTGAATATGGTAAACAACACGCTCTTCACTCAAACTCACAGCACAACATAACAAAAAACAGTCGGTGAATGCATTGAGTAGTTATGACCAGTCACAAAAACAGGTGACAAAAAACAAACAAATATGATATGAACAAGATATGAATAAATAAAATCAAATAAATGTATTATAAGCTATGCTAAAAAGCATTATACTATGCGGAAAACTTTTTCACGAGGTGCCACAAAAATAATCATCATTACTATAATAAGAGCCGTGTTTGTCCGTTCGAAGCCACGCTAAGAGTGCTAAGAAAAAAGATTGCACCGCACGCGAATCGAACCAGGATATTAGAGATCTCAGTCATGCACTACCAACTGCACCACTCAGTCACCTTGCTGTGTCACGGAATTATTGTACACATACTTATTACACTTGATGATCTCTCACAGCACATAGAACTGCCAGCGTACTAGTGATTATAAAATACTTGATGCATAAACAGACTCCTTGAGAGCAGTGATTAGAGAGCTTTACCAAGATATTTCGCTAGTGTACATCACCTAATGCATGCAGCAAGAGTTGAACAAGATATCCCGTTGTAATAGCGAGTCTAACTTACCATAATCTCCATAGCAGTATGCAAGCAGGGATCGTAGTTTGATATTGCTAGTCAAGTTGTTGAGGTACTCATCAGTTGTTAACTTTGTGTTCTTTGTCACAGAGAATATAGCATCAAAAATACCAGATGCATAGAGCAACTTGGAAAGCCATCCTGGTAGCATTTTTAGCACAGCAACGCCTGTCATACTGTTATTGAAAACCTGTAAAATAAATATCATATTGATTTACCGCAGGTTTGAAAAAAACATGCATAAAATGGTAGAAGAATATGATGACATTGAGATTTATCTGTTTCTGTAATAACCTAAAACTATACAAATCATTAAAATATTTTATGGGTACAAAGAAATGGAAACAGTTAAAGGTCAGAGACCATTTGGCAGTTGGATATCTGATTCACAGTGTTGCATCAGTTTTTTTCATGAGCAAAATGACTCGATTTCATCATTGGCACGGTGTGATAGGTACTAGATAGATGTACATTACAACTGGAGTTTACAAAGGATACAATAAAATATATTGAAGCTAAAAAATTTGAGATAAATTAATCAGTTCAATAAGTTGTAAATCACTCAATTCAAGCAGGTGATATGATGGGAGCAAGGTTGAGTTAATTTGGTAAACAATAGTATGCTTTCAGCATTTATACAATCAGCCCAGACATACTTAAAAGCTAATGACCGACTTTAGTATAGCTTTATGCAATTAAACATCATGAAATGCTAAGGATCATATTAACGAAAAATAATGTGACAAGCATCTGGCAAACTGCATTGCCTAAAATGTTTGGCTAATGAATAGACAATGCCTACTATTTTAAACATTTAAAATCAGTGTCCCAGTATTCGACCAGAGGGCAATTGCACCAACATATCGAATGTAATCATCGGTGATAAGCGATGTTCGAGCAAATATCTAAGTTCATGTCGAAGATAAATGCGGATAAGGACTTGTATGTTGTAGACCAGAGAAGCTCACAGTAGGCCTATAGATAACTCAGCAGTGTTTACCAAAATATTTTGTGAACTTTCCATGCTTAAAATAGGCATGCTGACTGTGTTTTTTTTTACTGGAATTACTAAGTTGCTGAACTTAACAATGGCAGCATTTTGTTCAACAAGCTGAATATTTCGTAAATCCATCTACTAATGCTATTAAACATGGATGCATATTGAATAAAAAGGGCATCAAGACTGGAGCATCCACTTTTTGAAAATGCAAGCTAGAAAAATGAATATCTAGTTTGCTTTACACTATGCAGTTTGCTTTATAAGTTTTAGGCTTAAAAATGAATTGTTCTGCAGTGACACAAAATTGTTTTTTTAAGATTTGATGAAGAATCATTATGTTAATACTTGCAATTTTGGTAAGGTAGGTAGTACTGTGGCAAATAATACACATCTATAAAATCAATGCATATAGCCAACTTTGTTTTAGTTTATAATATTTACTCATAAAATGCTAAACAATTCCTCAGTAGTCCTGCAATAAAATAATATGGAATATCCCCTTGGAGAGAATTTTAAAATTTGACAACTCCAAATTTTTCTAATGTGTTCAATGTGTACATTGCCTATGATATATTAGCCAATTGTTAAAAAACACATTCAGTAGCGCTTGAAAACGAGATAAATACATTATAGCACTAAGGAGATATCTACAAATATTGTCTTCAGAAAAACAGAAATTTCATCTTTCATTTTTAAAAATAGGCTTACTTTTACAAAATGGCAAGTATTACTTTAGCATAATGGCTTAAAATACAAAATTTTGTAACTCCTGCTTTTGTGATTTGGAACGAACAAAATATCATATCTTGTTAGCATCAGTGCATTATATCTTCTTTGCTATAGCTATAGGCCTAAGTCCTTGCTCTAGCCCTTTTACAACACAATCATTATGTCTCTAATCAATATTAATAAACATGTTAAGGGTACCTGCTCAATATAATTTAGCAGTTATAAAACTAAAAATGACCACTATCAAATATTGAAGACCCACAGTAGTAATCCGACATGTCTAATAGAGCATTAGTCATTTGTAACATGCTTTTACCATTAATTAACGGTAAAGGTTACATGGAGATGTTGCATAGATCTATACTTCCCTTACAAACGGGATTGCCAGAATAGTCAAGGTCTGTAAGTTTGTTTAAAAATCCTGGTTTTGACATGTACCTGCCGTATAAGTCAGCCCTTTTCTCTGGTTCAACCTGCGTGATTGGAATATTTCAGTCAGTATCAGAGGCGAGATGCAGCTAAGGATGGACGATAGCGGAGGTGTTAAATGGATTAACGAAGTACGGGCTCTTCAGACAGGCGCCAAATCGTAGTTAGTGTAGCACTTGTTCAAGTCACATTTAGCGGATGTTAAGACCTAAAGCATTAAAGTCGAGAAAAAGCCGCTATGAGTGATCGAAAGCGGATTAACATCTGTTCTGTGACCACTAAATGTATCGCTAAATAAACCAGTTAAATGAATTTAGGTTACTAAACACATACCTAAAGCTATGTTTTTGTTTGTATTTTTAAATATTTTACTCACCTTCAACTGTTTTATCGCTAAAATTTTATCACTCATCTGTTTCGGGTTTCGTTCTCACAATGGCTAATAACGAATAACACCAAACTGAGCGAGATCGAGCATCGTAACTCACCATACAACATCAACAAACTCGAAGTTCAAATTTGACAGTCGGTGTGCTGAATATGATGAATAACGAAGATGCTGATATGCTCTTTACCGAAATCTCTCGCACAACGCCTGAAAGAGATACGATGCTCGCTCTCTCGTTCTCTCATTTCAGCATTATTCGTGTTATTATTATTATTTCATAAGTTAGAGTGCAAACGAAATGGGAAACAGATCGGTGATAAAATTTCAGACAGTGACGAAATTAAAATTCTTAAATAAAATTCTAGCTGATGAAAAAGTTAAAGTATAGTAAACTACGTAGTAAAACTTAGCTTTAGGCCTAAGTATGTGTTTAGTAAGATAAATTCATTCAAGTAAAATTCAACGTTAATGTTCTTCGTCTGTCTCGAAGGTAAGAACTCCCTCTGATTTGATCTACCATTTCATGGCAGATCAAATCAGAGGGATCTGCCATTTTTATCTGCCATTTCATGGCAGATCAAATCCACTAAAAACACTAAAGTTACTGTAGTTAGTTATAGTTACCAAGGTTAACATACTATTTTATTACTAATTTTTAATACGTACAGTACATATATAAAATTTTGATGTTTTTACTAGGGGTGTTGTATTAGATAGTTACTAAGGGTTCCTATACCCCTCTATACGCCATTTTCACCTTACGATGCCAACACTGGAACGAATTATTGTCGTACGCCCAAGGTTCACTGTAGAAGGTATAGAAAGATTGTTAAAGAGCTTCAAATAGCATAACTTGCTGAAGGTGGTTGCCAATCAGCGCACTGCTGATTTTCAAAAAATTATCAGCTAACTACCAACGTAGAGTTTTATAAGCGAGCACCACTAATTTTGTACTTCCCAAGCTGCCAACTAACAGACATTATAATTACATTATAAGTATATGTGTTGGTGATTATTCCAGCTCAATGTCACGATGAAAGCTGAAACCTAAAAGCTGCCAAATAAAACACTTGCTGTTTTTATAGTCTGTTTTGATAGGTTTTGCTGACTCACTAATGATGTTAGGATATAGCAGAGTATAGGTGAATGGTATCTCCAAAGTTTACACTGGCTCTTGCATATTCAACTAGTCATGTGCACACTGAAGGCGTGACTCTTGCAAACTTGAAAGTAATTTCCATGTTTGTAAACTCGCATTTGTAATACGAATTATGAGGTGGTTGATTTACATGACATGAAGATAGACAATCAGAGCTCAGTTGCCCTATTTTACTAAGTTCATGATGATACGAATAAAAATTGAAAATTTATAACCACGCTCTGGTTAATTTGATCTTCCATAAATTCCGACATTCAAGTAGAAAATTTGCCACCGAATTCCAAGTTTAAAATTCATCCTCGATTTATATGGCGGCAAGGTTTTTCAAGACATGAACTTCAGTAAATTTAGATTAGAAAAAACCATTGCGAATCAAAATTATAGGACATGACATTCAGGGATTTATTTATAAAATAGTAATGCTAGTAATCATATTTAACATGAGATCAATCATTTCTCGCCATTCAAATGGTAATCCTAAGTATCCTTTTCTGGAATACAATATTATGTCATTCAGCCCTGATGATGAGAGGATACCCTCATCCTCATACCATAACATATCATCCTCTGTACTTTTAATTGCATTCGTAATTGAGCATATTTTGAATGAGTTAACAACAATTTTTTGATCAGGCAAATCTCAAAAATACTTCACCCACTGACACACTGTAGGCAAAGATGATGCAGCGCGCATAATTGCGAGGGGGCAGTGTAAGTTTTTTGGCCTGATTCCACTCACTCATTTCACTTTGTTCGCTTAAAATCCTTAAGTTAAATTCAACGTTTACTTTATACGTCTGTCTCGAAAGTAAGAACTCACCACCGTACATACTGCACATAGTACATAGTAATGTTACATTTCATAGCAGATTCTAACCACTAAAAACTCCAAAGTTACTGTAGTTGGCTATAGTTACTAAGGTTAACATACTATTTTATTACTAATATTTAATACGTACAGTACATATATAAAATGTTGATGATTTTTACCAAGGGGTGTTTGCATTACATATTTACTACGGGTTTCCACACCCTCCCTCCATATGACATTTTTGCCTTACAATGCCAACACTGGAACAAATTAAAATCGTATGGCGAGGGTCCATTGTACTCAACTACTAGCACCCTATGAAGAGTAACTAACTTGATCAGCAGCTCAGAAATATATTGAAACATTGTAAAGAGGTCATTACAACTATTACAAGAGGTCATAACTACTATTTTTTGTAGTTATATTATAGATGAAAATAAACAACCAAACAAACAAAGGTCATAATGGGCAGAACTACGCGTGCCGCGCAGTTGAATAAATTTATATACAATTTATTCAATCTTTGGTGCAAGAGAGCTTTTCTTTTTCAGTATTTACTGAATGTACTGAACATTATGAGTAACTGAAGGATAAAAACGTTTCAACTAAAAATGCTTTGCTACCATAAAAAGGAAACCTATAATATTTTTAAATGGAATATAAAAAGATAACATTATTTGACTCCTTGATACTGGTGTTGCTCTGCGGCCATGGATAATACAGTAACTTAGTTACTCGCACTAAATAACGCATCGAGTATCTAACTGGCATGGTAACTGCCTTAAACAGAGGTGCAATGTTTCACGAATCTTATAGCTGACAGACAAGCGCTGCTGTAATACTCGACAATATTGATTTGACTGGCACATACGCTCAAGGGCTGTCAATAATAGGAACTCTAAGCCATTGCCCTAGATAGTCAATGAAGATTACTAGAGGATAAGAAACTCTATCTAGAGACGCTAACATGTTCTTCTTTATACAACATGATTAGTGGCGTGACTAGCTGTGTTCAGCTTTCATTTAAAGACGAGTGAATTTTGTTCTAAAAGGTGAAGTAAACAAGCTTACTTATCCACAATCTTTACTATAATAAGAGCCTTGTTCGTCCGTCCGAAGCCACGCTATAAGCGTTGGAACAAAAATACCTTGTACAGGAATACGATACTCTGTTATACAGGCCGGCACCCTAATCACTTCGCCACCATACCACTATGTACATAATGATTGTAAATGTTTGTGATTTGCAGACATTTGCACTAGTGTTCTGTTTTTTGTTCTTTTTCTATTTTGGTTATTTTCACACCTGGGTGTGTGTTTGAATGAGATTGGCTTGGGCTGATGGGGCCAATTTTCGTTGACTGATGGGACACGACATTCTGGTGCGCTGACACATTTCAAACGCTTGCTGCCTTGAACCATCCGCTCAGCGTGCTCAGTCAGCTTTTGCTATTCAGTTAGACAGCAAGCGATTTGCTGTCTGTTGAAAATGTATTTAACTCAGTGTTTCAGCTTAGAGTGTGATTCATTTTATGGTAATTTTGATAGTCAAGATTTAATAGTAAAGGAGGCAAAGGTTAGTAGTGTATGTCTCTTTACCTTTTATCATATTTTAAATGCATACACTTGTCTACATTTTTGCTTGTATTGAATGTTGTTTGAAAAGTCTTACATGTGTGATTTTACATTAGTATGATTTGTAATAGCATGCTATGTAATTTTAGACTTCACAGTGTGGTGTTGGTGTGGTGTCTGGGTCAGTGATTTGGTGTTAATGAAATAGTGAAATAAAATACCACACACTCATCTATAAAGGTCCAAGCCTTTCTGGTTGTGAACAGTTTAACAGTTAAAGTTTAGCGACTACCAAATCGCTATAATCATTCCTACGAAATAATTACGCACATAGCGCTATATGCAATTTTCAGTAATTATTATGTGATTACTCATGGCAATCTCTCAAAGTGCATGGGACTGCTAGGCCTACTAGTATACTAGTGTCATTTAAGCATTGCTGAAGTCCTGTAGAAATACTGCAACTCATATTCAAAATAATTTTATCTTGTCCACAAAAACGCATTCTCCTCAGCACTCCCACATTGTATAGCAAACAATAACAGGAAACTACAGAAAGTTACAGTTTGTGATACCACGATTTCGATTTCACTTTCTTATAAATACTAAACCAGAACATGCTTATCAGGTTACTTATGATGGCTGCTCGTTTTTTCAACCAAAATAATTATGTACAAAATACATACTATATTAAAACGACTGTGCTGCGTGATATATGTACAATTACATATTCACAAACATTTTCCTGTTGCGCATTTCTCAGCCCTTAGTAAGTCTACAAGAGAAGACTCACATCAATATCAGCTATGAACTTGTCTATCGCAGACTCTTCCTCTGGAAAGTGCTTAAGAAGAACTTCCCTAAGTTTATCTGCTCTCATCTCAATCTTCTCGCATTCCTCGCCTTCATCAAATATAACCTGCAATGAAAAAACACAGTACAGTCCTGAGTTCTTTTAAATCTTAGCTTTTTACGCTTACTGAGATTGGCTTGCGTTTCGCTCCCTTCTATCAAAGTTGATGTTTGCTACTTTGTACGGTCAACTATCAGAAAATAACTAAAAGGCAAACATCATAAAATAAGCAAAGTTTGAGCAGCGGAGAATGGTTAAGCGTTATCAGCCAACTAACGCCAACTTGAGCATGCTTTTATTGAGTGACTGCAACAGTTGTAAACTGAAAACTTGCTGTGATGACATCCAATTTAAAAGAAAATAAAGGGAATACATGGAATAGTTGCCATCAGAACTGGTTTAATGAAGAAAGCCTTTTATTTACAGCCATACCTTGAGATACGAGTGTCTTGACATATGATAATTTTGAGATATGAGAAAAATTCCAAGCAAATTTTTGCCTCGAGATATGAGACAACTTAGAGATATGAGTATATGAGATGTTCTTGATATGACCGCTAGGTATTATGCGCATAGGTTGCACTGTATTAGCTATCACCATGCAGCACATAAATACTTTATACCGATATGTATACTTTATAAATATATACTTTATATATTTATAATAATTATTTTAATAGTGTACACAAATTAAGAGATACAGGAAAGAACAGACACGTATAAACCTTACATTCTTTACAAATGCGGTGTGCTAAGATACATGTACATAGCTACTATAGAACGTGGTGATGACCAAAAGCTTTAGATAGAGAGTTGCATACAGGAGTAAAGAGTTAAACAACTATGCAATATACAACCTCATTCTATTCTACTACCAGAATTGACTGTGGGTCGAGAGGGATCTCTTGATATGCTGTCAATAACAACATTATGTATCTTGACTTGTTCGCTACAAAATTAATTTATTTACCGGAATATAATTACATATTCGGTAAAACCTAACATTTGACACTATAAGCTATCATATTTTTTGAACCGGTCTATAAAAAGGTTTTGATACCAAATTAATTAGCACAGATAATATAATAAAAAATGTTACAAATGTGTTACAAAATGAGCTCAGACACTTTTTCGGCTATTATTGTTATGACCGTGAGCGGATGATTCATTAATAATATTATAGCTTACAGCATTGTTATTATTATTACTTGTAAAAATAAAAATAATCACTCTCAGTAGTAATATTGTTTGATAAGAATCACCCAAAGTCGATAGATCTAAAATTAGTAAAACCTGGTAGCTGTAATGCATCTGACACGGCTGGTCATTGCTAAGAAATTGCGATAAAAAATTGAAGTTTTTTCAAACCGAAACTAAGATTAAGATGGGTTGTAAACATATTTTCTATAGGCTCAGTGCACGCAAAAAATTGTTTTCTTTCGCATGACCAAGAGCCGCATCATGCGGCTCTTGGTCATATGCAAACGCTTTGCTGAGCTGTACTACACAACTCGTAGCAAAAGAGTTAAAGATATCTCAATAATATGAAATACCGTAAAACCTTCGATGGAACGCCACCTCTATTTAACTGCCGCTATTAATACATGTAGAAGAGGGTTTGAAAATAGCATGGCATTCAAATAGAGGTTTTACGGTAGTCTGCTGTCCGTTGTAGTAACCATAGAGGTTCGTCGCGGTCTGTTTTGCAGATTTTTATAACGATGTCAAAAAACACACACGATTTCCAAAAGAACAGACAGTTTTAAGATTAGGCCCTATACCCCAAGCAGCTTCAGTGGATACAAGAACACCTTCAAGTAGTGTAAGTACGATTACATGCAGATGTGATCACTTACTGTATCATAGTTCTCATCAAGAGGTTGCCACTGTATCTGTCCATAAGAGATCTGGTCTAGCAGAACTCTTGGAAATGAATCAATGTGTATGTTGCCAACATAATGAATGCCTAAAAGGTAAGGAGCATATTTTATATATTTAAATGTCTTATAACTGGAAGTCTCATGGCTAGTGTTATAGCTACTGATCAGTGTAGCTTTTTCCGGGCTGTACAAACATGCAACTCATACTACAGCGATCGCGCTGGTTTCACGATAATAAATCTCAAAATCTAATTATGTGATACAACACATCCAATAAGTCTTCCCAATATATTATACTCAATGATAATGTTGATAGATGGTCATTATATCTCACACCATCAGTTTAGAAAGTGAAAGAACTAACATTAGTGGACCAAAGTAGTTAGACAATATAATCCAGAATATTGTGCCTTTTGAATGTCTTTATATGTATACTAGGTGAATGCCAGGCATTGCACAAGTAATAAAAAGTTTTGGCCCAGAAAATGTATTTTTAATCAACATCAAACATTCTAACTTTTAAATGAAGTTGTTTGTTTATTTCTGCGTACTGCGCTTATTTCTGTGTAATTAATACTGTACAGGCTGCAGTGCCTACTACAGCTCTATACTGATTGCAATAGTCTTGCTACCTATGTGAGTTTAAGCATATTTCTTCTGGCCGACAATTCTAGCATAATGCTAACCATGAAAGATTGGCATGTGTAATAAGTATTACGCATGCCAATCTTAAACAATTATATTCCATAGTATAGCCAGTCGTACAGTGTAGTGTAGTGTATTGGATAAGTGCCTGTCTGCAGAGCAAAGGATCCAGGTTCAAACCCATTGCACAGCGCATTTTTTATTCCTAAAACTTTGTTGCTATAACTGGACACACAGACAAACAAAAGACAAACACTGAGATGCAAGATGCATGTTCTGTCTATCTGTTGATATAACAGTGTTTTCTATAACTGGACAGAGTAAAACTGTCTGTGTGTATAGTTACCCTCATCTTTGAAGCACAGATTTGCCACGTGAACAATTACGGCGGCATAACATTCTTTTCCTGCTTTGCAACCACTAATTTTGCTTGCCTTCTCAGCACAGAAAATTCGCCTTGTGAAGGATTTGAGCAGCATAATACTGGTACTTGAGGTATTGTGACTTGCATTTAGGAAGCCCTAATTTTGAATAACAAACACCTACGAGAAACACTGGGTCCACCATTTAAGGTCCCAAGAGCAGAACTTACTGCCTGTTCAGGTCAGCAACTTAACTGACTGAGTTTGGAGATAAAAAAATTGTGTTACAACCATACAGCCAGATTTAATAAATTTCAATTTCTCCTGGTAGATGCCCGGCCTTACGTACCATTCAAGTCACAGTTAATTCCTTCAAGTGGTAGTGAAACTAGCCAATGGCAATCTAATCCCTTGGCCTGTCAAGGGACTTGACAAACTTGACTTGGTCTGCCTCATCAGAAGAGGCAAGTTGATTTCCTGCTTTACCCCCAACAGCCCTTTTTGAGGTCACCCACTCTATCAACGACTTGTTCAGTTTTATTAACCCATGTTGGTTACTAGTAATACTGGTACTGTAAAGTTCGATAAACTTTCAATGTGCCATTTTAGAGCCTAGGAATGTGTTTGGACAAGAAATGTTATCAAACAGACAACCACAAACAGCCTTTTTTAAGCCCATGTTTTACAAAGCCAATATTCAGCAAGGATCATGCATGTTTTGTCATGATGCTCTATAGATGATAAGCTACTCATCAAAAATGGCAGTAGAGGGGCGAATACAATTAACGACCACTTCCAATTATTTTCAGTTATTTTCTTTTTATTGCTGTTAGTAATTTTTCCAAAAAGCTATTTTTGCTAATAGAATCGGACAAAATTGATAAAAAATGTCTTTGAAACAAATCAAAACATGCTGGACTGAGCGGCTAAACCAGAACACTAAAAAAGCATTTCTGATTGACCGCTGGAATAATAGATGAATTTTTTGCACGGAAAATTTAGATAGTTACAAGGCAACTGCCTTTCATGGTACACATATATCAGATGTATCAACGTTTATAAATAGCTCTTTATACAGATGGCTAACAAGTTACAGTAAGTCGCCGACTTATGACCACGTTTGACTCAGGCGGGTCGTAAGACCATTTGGACGTAAGTCGTTTCTGTATTTTCTAATATAACTTAAATGAATTTAGCTTACTAAACACTTGAAGGAAGTTTTAGTATGTATTTTAGTAAACTTCAAACTTTCAACTAAGATTTTATCATTTATCTGTTTGCGAATCCGTTTTTACCACAACGGATAAAGCTGAACTCGCCATGGCAAGCAACGTATGTCTCTTAATGACGTATATAATCAGTACTAGCCTGTTTTGACAAACTGTTGTTTTTGCGGAGTTGTCCCCCGTCGCGCGGGCGAGCAACACAACAGCTTGTCACAAGATGTACTGCACCTGATGCATCAGCTGCACTTATAGGGAGTTGTTCTCTTCCATCTATGCGGCTTGGTTGCGATGTTATGTCGGTCGCTCCATTGGTAATCATAACGGATTTCGCACAAAAATTTTTGTAGAAAAAAATACGATTACAACGTTTAACCAGCGACCAGTCTCTGCGGTAAACTTTAGTAGAACTTGAGAACTTAGGCAACAACAGCGACTAAACATGTCATTATTTGTGCGCTCAGTCAGTTTAATTTCTATTTTTGTATCAGTCAGTTTTATTTGTTCTTATGGATTTTATTTTCAATTTATTTTATTCTTAAGTTCTAGTAAAGTTTACAACAGAGTTGTAAACAACCAACAGTCTTTGGTTAATCTAGTTGTAGTCTTATTTTTTTCTACATAAATTTTTGCGCGAAATCAGTTATGATTACCAATGGAGCGACAGACATAACATCGCAACCAAGCCGCATAGATGGAAGAGAACAACTCCCTATAAATGCACCTGATGCATCAGGTGCAGTACGTCTTGTGACAAGCTGTTGTTGCTCGCCCGCGCGACGGGGGACAACTTCGCAAAAACAACAGTTTGTCGAAACAGGCTAAATCAGCACAGAAATCATCAAATTTTAATTTCGAGAAAAATTATTGTTGATACTGTGTGGCAGAAAAAATTCGCCTTAACGAATAAAAAATAACGAAAAAGAAGAAATAACGAAGAACAGCTTCTGCTACGCCTCGCACTGAGCTGCCTGACCTTCCCATGAGCGTGGTCGTAAAGTTGATTGGACATATGTCGCATAGGTCGTAAGTCGACTTACTACATTTCTAATGGCTCACTTGTACATGTATATCTATAATGTATACATCATGTTATTAGCTTCACGAACCCTCACATCAAAATATGTCATTTCAGTGAAATATCAGACATGGCCACTAACATGGCCAGCATAACGAAGCAGTTACAACAGAGTAATTCAAATAAAGGCCACCTAGACTTACCAACATCAAATTCGTATCCCTTCTCCGTGAACGTGTGACAGCAACCTCCCGCTTGGTCATGTTGCTCAAGCACTAAGACCTTTTTATTTGCTTTAGCCAAGATAGCCGCTGTTGTAAGTCCACCGATTCCGCTGCCAATTACAATAGCATCGATGTCCTCCGGGATTTTCTTCTGGGCAAAACCTGTGAAGCCATGATAGCATAGCTAGAATTATTCAATACAAAAACATAATAGCATGACCATTGCAATATGGGAAATATTTATCAGATGAATAGCTGCTGCTATCAAGTTTTAAAATTCTCAATTAGCGATGGACTTGCACAAAATTGTAGTAGGTCTTTCAGAAAGCAGCAGTATTTTTCTATCACTTGCAACTCCTTTTGCCGTTTGAGATGATCTGTCTGCCAGAATATTTTAAGATCAAAATCGAAAAAACTTGATCATAGTTAAAACGCTCAGATCAAACGAAAGTGTGGCTATGACTTCTATTGTTGCAAAAATACCGACGGAATAGAAACGCTTAACGCTGAAATTTAAGTGCAACCACCAGTGTCAACTATAGCAACGAGTGGCATCATTTCGCTCTTATTTTTCTTTTGAATGTTTCAACCGCGATCAAGTTTTGTCAATTTTTATTTTTAAACATACTGGCAGTCAAACCACCTCAAACATCAAAAACAATCGCAAATGATAGAAAAAATACTGATACTTTTTGATAAAATCTACCAAAATTTTGTGTAAGCTCATCTTAATTAGTAGTTGTAATAGTAACACTAGTAACAATAATGCTAGTCTAATTAATACTCGCATTAATAACACTAGTATTAAGTAAATAAAATTATTTAAATCATTTATATCTACAAATCAAGCATATACTGCCATCTATACATCTAGCATACTTCATTATTGTTTGCTACAAACTTGCAACGCATCAAATAGGAAAGCAGGTATAAATCACTTGTTTTCACACCCCTGATACATTCAAGCTCAAGTAGATGCACAATGATCCATTGTCTCCATTCAACTGAACCTTATTATTTGAGGAATGGTTCACATCAACTTTTTGAGCAATGAGTAAACATAAGGTAAATATACTGGCTACAATTCAAACTGCAGAGAGATTAACTTTCATGCGATTCTGTGGCCAAAACCAAACAATGCTGTTGTTACAAATTATTTAAAGTGCGTTATCATTCATTATATGTTAGATGATATTATATACAGACACCTCGCAACTAGATTAAATAATCTCCGATGATATTGAATAACTGTTACTAACATGATTTCAAGAGTTTCAGATTTGCTTTCAAGCAAACATCTTGTGCGCTCTTCAAAGATAGCAATATAAAAGTAATTTAACAAACATGCTGAGAATTACTAATTTACTTAGACTCCATCATGATGAATCTATTTGAACATCGGCAGCCCTCATTAAAAGGAATGAAGAAAATAGTTTGTTTCCACAGCTTTACTGCGAGCTTAAATGCTGATTAAACAAAACTTAATGTCTCAATAATAACCAGTATCAGCAGATAATTTATATGTTCACTTTGTTGGCCAGCATCACTGGATAGCGCAATAAGTTACCAACAGAGTGTAAGCAGCTTAGGCTTACGCAATATGTATTAGGATATTTCAAGCGATTTATAAAGCGAAGTTTAGAGAAGTTTCTCCATCTCTTCCAAGACTTGCCCTTTTTTCTCGCTAATGATCGTGGATTGCATCGCCACTTTTACACTCTCCATAATGAGGTGTTTCTATTTGTAAATGGTACTGACAGTTGAACGATTCGTGTCATGCATGTGCAACACTCACAATCTTCTCACCAACATCAATCTTCTTGATTATTGCTACTTGTGTTTCAGATGAAATGGCTTGCCTCTGTTTTATACTTCCACTATCACTAGAAGCCTTTCGCTTCTCACCAAACATATAGAATAATGGATGCAAATACATTAAATGGACGCAACACAAAATCTAACTTTTACGGCATCTCTGGACGAACATTGTATCTACCGTTTTCCTTTACGAACAATTTTTGACATACGCACAACATATGTCTATATATAAGGAGGGTAGCGTCTGTACTATCAACTACAATTTTCTGCGTTGTAGGTTGTAGATTAACATGCATTCTTCAATGCAGACGGTTACGTAGAGTTGACCTTTTCGAAGGTTGATTTTTACAACGGTAATCCTTCAAAGCAAAAAGTTTAACCAATATGAGCAGTATTTGGTTCGTACTAATAATAGACTACATAACATAATTACTACCATTGCCATTCGTTAGTTTGTTATGATAAAATTTATATGCCGCTTACCTTTAAAACAAAAATTATGATTAATAAAATAGTTAATATAAAGAACATATAATAAGAGTTGTTGGCATCCTAAATCAATAACTGTAAACAACCAGAGTTATGTAACGAGTATGTAAAATTTGCTTTGTAGTTTCTTGGTTCATTAATGTAGACCTAACTAGGTATTATAGCCTCACTGCCACAATCAACTTGCTTTACCAACTGGCTATCGATGATGGTCTCAAACTGTATAGAAACTTAGCTGCAACTATTTTTCCGATGGATATCTTCGAAACGTAGAAATGCATAGATAACCAAGCATGACAAAAGAGATCAACATCTAACTATTAGTAAAAGATTCTGCAGAGAAAAACAGATTAGATTGGTATGAATGCAAGAATCATAACTATCTGACTTTCCAGGTTTTCTTTCAGTGGCTTCCCATTATGCGTTTTTAATGACTTGATATGAGAATGGCATACAACTCAATGTTTACAGCCATCAAGTTGATGGGAACTCTGACACTGGGACACCAGGTACAGCGGGCAAGTGATTTACCGGATGGGTTGATTATACAAGCATGCGTTTTGCTTCATCAATGTCGGGTAAGATGGAATCAGGCTAATGTTTTCCTTACGGACACCCAATACAAAATCACCATTTCTCAATACTAACAGTCACTTTACTGGCAACCGAAACAAATGGCAAAGGTTATTTACTATTATCTCATAACAGTTATGTTAGAAGCACAAAGAATTCTTGTAATAATAATTTATCGTCATTGACAATTTTTTAAAAGACAAAAGGTATATTCCATGTTATTAACGGAATCAGCGATTGAGATGTGGGCAGTGCAAAATGCCTCTGCACAAAACCAATACTCTGAACCTATATGTTAGTCTAATACCACCGGAGATGTGCAAAAATATCAGGGCAGTATGGAATTTTTTGCTCACGTAATCTTGTGCTGAACTTATTAGCGTACTCATGCATGTATTTGCTGATGTACAGTAAACGCTCATATAACTTATACCTCCTATAACGTTGTAGGAGCGTCTACCGTAAGACAAAAGATATTTACCAACTGTTTCACAATTCATGGTCTCAGTACAAGTAGACCAAGGGAGGGGTTACATGCAATGATGTAGACATGCGATTAAGAAGTCAATCTCTTAAAAAGCCCGCAATATAAGTTGGAATGCAATTTAATTCAGGTGTCTAAACCAGCTAGCTATTTGAAATATGCAATGATTTTGCAAAAACAACGGGGCGACTCATCGAAGTCATTATGGTAAAGGTAATGGTGAGAGCTAACTAGTGTTCAACTAGGCATAAGGTGCCTACAGAATGGTAAAGGTAATGGTGAGAGCTAACTAGTGTTCAACTAGGCATAGGGTGCCTACAGAATGGTAAAGGTAATGGTGAGAGCTAACTAGTGTTCAACTAGGCATAAGGTGCCTACAGAATGGTAAAGGTAATGGTGAGAGCTAACTAGTGTTCAACTAGGCATAGGGTCCCTACAGAATTTATTCAAAATCACTTTTAAAGCTTCTCATTTCACAAAAATCCTGTCATACAATCCAAATGTTTTAAAAAGCTGGTGTGTCATTGTCCTAACCTTTTTTCTTTATGAAAAGTACCAATAAGCCTTAGCTAGTCATGTGCTTGACAAGTGGAGCATGTTTTTATAAGATTAAAAAGATAAGAGTTAAATCAAATTTCCCCTATTGTTACCTTGCCCTACCGCTATTACTTCAATGAGTGATAGAAAGAAAAAGCAATTGTAGCACATAGGTACTACAATAACCTACCGCTGTTGAATGTATGGCAATTAAATGGAAAATCCAATTATTATTGAAAAATCGAAATGAATACTCAAGCTTGACCAACTAAATATATGGGAGCGATCTATGGAGCTGAGCAAGTTCCCTGCAGTATGAATGCCATTCACGTACATAAATGAATGCATTGTTTGGTTGGTGCTAGTTGCCAAAATTTGCTGAACTAAACAATGGATTTCCTGATTAGAAGCTGCTTTCTATACTCTATAGTAGGTTAGAACAATCGTCTGACCGTTATCAGCCTTTAGACAATTGCATAAAGTTGCCTCTACTCATAAAAATCAATAATAAATGTCAAAAGGCGACTATCATACTGCAGTTTTGTCTCACTGCATGCGAAAACAGCTTTCCCGAGTTTACAGCAATTACAACTGATGAGTTGTGTGCAATTTAGAGCTTTTCAATAATTAATGAGTATGTGAAAAGTCTCGCTTAATGATAAGTTCTTGAAGCAGCGAACATCTATCAACGCCCGGCAAAACTGATGGGCCACTTCATTACGCCGTAAGGAAAACTTGTTTATAAAGTAGATTAAAAACAGCAGTCTCCTGTGTTTAGGCAATAACATGTGATACCCCAGATGTATGCAATTTCATACCACCAGCTTGCACATCTTTACATATCAGGAGCTAGCTACCATTGGAATAATTACTGCGCAAAAGCTAACACTACTTAATACTGTATACTCTAAATGATACAAGCCATTCGTAAGTTTAATAGACTATACGGGTATTAGTTTCCCAACATTCTTATTATTCAGTAAGAATATCTCCGAGCATACCGAGACAAACAGAAATATAACAGAACTTTAACTATTCATCGATTCAACGTGCGGGTGGACAAAAAGTTACCTACCTTGCTTTAAAACCTTATCAGTCACAATTTTATCTGTAATAAGCTCTCGGCGTTTTTTCCTGCAGTCCTTTTCAAATGGATTTATTTGTGTAGATGATGAGAATGAGATTTTAAAAGCGACAGCAGCTGCTGTCAGCAAAACTATAGCCAGAGTATAAATCAGTGGCACAGCAGCGATCTGAGCCAAAGCAAGCTCCACAAATCCCATGTTGAGGACTAACACATGTCTTGACTTATGCAGCGTTCAAAACAGACTGCAACACCGCACTAGCAGTTTGTAGACTGAAGTCCATCCTTTTATTTGCAGGACTAATCTTAGGCGAGTTGTGATACTCCTCATTAGGTATTGATTATCTCCTGAGGCTGATTCTTAGCCAATAGGAATGTTGCTCGATTGAATGTCACTCACTGCGAAGCTGTGTCACACTTGGGAGGAGCTAAAAAGTAGCGTGATTTAGTTAGTATCATGAAATTACATGTTCAGGAGATAACTAAAGAATGAGCTAAAATGCGATGTCATAGTTAAAATTAATTGGACACATAGCTCATTTCAGTGCAAGGAAGCGATCAACAAAAGCATAGGTTTCAACTGATAATTACGAAATTATTTTAACTGATAATTACGAAATTATATATTTCAATGAGAGTAGCACCAAGAACTATTCTAACATTGAAAGCTAGTTCTCTTATAACTTGTACCCTGTTCATCTGATGGTCCAGTTTATAATAAAAAAATTATGTGGTTAAAGCCTAGTTCCCATATCGGCTGCGAGACTCCGGCGGTAATTTTGCGCAGCATAACATTTGCGACGCTAGGCTCGGCGGCTTCTGTTTACATAAAACTGCATCGCAAATAATCGCATAAAAAATGTTTGCTCGCCATGTCGTTTCAGGAATGCTGACCTTCACCTGTACAGTGCATTTCGGGAAGGCTTTACCTGCGGCTCTTCATGAAAGTTGAACAGTGATAAGCTCTTGCATTGACCGCCGGAAACTACCGGCGGTACACGGAGCGTAGGTCTCACATTTCACCGCTGATAGCCCTGCGGTGCTGTCGCCGGTGCTTGCAGCATATATGGGAACCAGGCTTAAGCAGCGGCTTAGTAACAAATTAGTCACATACAGTAGATGCTCCTAATAAACAATCCGTTCCAGGAAAGTTTATGTTATAGGGATTCTAAGTCATACGCACAGTAAAATACATGTCAATTGCCTAACCTTGTCAAGATCCTTCCAAAGTCAATGATTTTGCACGTAATGAACAAAAAATTAGCCTTAAGGGGAGTTAAGGGGAGCATACACCTCCGACGTCAATTTACAACAATTTGTTCATTGTCTTCCTGGAAAGTAAGGTCTATTCTGCTAACAAAAACCAACCAACAATATTTTATACATCTTTAATAATTGTTTTGCTTTGATAAAGCAAAACAAAAATAAACTTTTATGATCATAAAGGTGATGTCTACCTGCCCTCCCGTCTATTCGTCTTCAGGGTTCAAGGTTAGAGATAGCTTTCAACAAAACTCCAACTTGTGACATTCAGATAGGTAGACCAACACTCTAACACCTCTGTATCAATCATTGCCTTTATTAGGTATGTCTGAATATTTGCGCAGCTACTGATTCTCTGTGCAATATCGACATACTTGATGATCTCTCACAGCAAACTACGCTGCCAGGACGCATGTATATATAATAGAGATATACGTCGTTTTCTCTCCAAAATGCGGCAAAAGAGAAAGTGATAATTTTAATAAATACGAAATTCTCGTCATTCAAATCAAATTTGTGAACTTATACCGACAACATTTCATGCTATATGGAACATTTTACATAGTACGAAGCAAAAGGTTTTCATATATTCTTTACGTATTGTAGAAATTATGTTATAAGAGGTATGCGTTATAGGAGCGTCTAGTGTAATAATGTTGAGAAATTGAATATTATGTCATGCGAGGAAGTATCTGACACATGTTGAATTTTCTTTCGCATGTTTCCATACTGCCTTTTTAGTATCACCAGAACAAAAGATTGGAAATGCAAAGGGCTGACGGATGATCTGTACAGGTTGCAAAAGTAAAATAATATAACAAAGAATAAACAAGCGCAATAAAATATGCATACACATATATGTAAATGTACATATACATGTATATAATTATTAGACAGCCTAAGACCTCCCATATTGAAAAAAACTCTTGTGTCGGAAGAACTCTGTTGGCAAGTTTGACTAATACTGACAGGTTTGACAATTTCTCACATGACTGGTAACTCTATACTTTATATAATCAATAACAATAGATGCTAACTAGAGTATGAATAGCAGTCTCAACTACACCTCATTACTTGTTATGTCATTAAAATTCATTATGTAAAGGAGTGGGGATGTCATAGGGCACTGATGTTAGGCAATGTCCGTAAGATTGCATAACTGCGCTGGCTGATCATGCATAACATATTTCAATAACACCCACATATTAGCGATCAATTGGCCAATGAAGATTGACGTATCAAAGAGTTTTCAGTAATCTTTCGAATTATTACTAGCAGCCCCAAAAGAATAGCTATAATTGCGCCGTACATCTTTTTCAGTGGCTTCTATAAACAAAAGTTGTGCAGTTTCCTAACAGATTAGCTGATAAAATGTGAACAAAGCAGGTATTTTTAAACTAACACTGTCATATCCGACCTAGTGCTACCACCATCCTAAGTGAGTGAAGAACACCTCACGGTGTATAGCATTGAATCATTCAGTCATTGTCCATGGTGAATATTTCATCAATCTTCTTAAAGATTGATCTTTGTAAAATTTGAGGTTGAAAAATTTATTAGTTTGTCCGTAACTTTTCAGAGATCGAACATCTTTAATTCAATCCATTTCTCACTTTGCGAAATGATGAATGCATAAGTGATAACTGTAGCAGTCATGCAAACTGTGTGTCAAGATTGAGAGTGAGAATACAATGGGTTAACCTCGTGTGTATGCAAGTAATCGACCATCTTTATTATGGTGACTTTTGGTACAATCAGGCTGATCTTTGAGGGGCGCTTTCCGTGAGCAATATGTTTTGAACAGGATCAAATTTTCAAAATTTATTTTTCAAAATCTTATTTGCATCAAATGAATTATGTTAATGATTACTGACATGTTCTTTACAATGACACGGCCATATTTTGATAACATAATGAATAATATCCATATTCTGATCAGTCCTTTCATGTATCAACTTTGCAGCAATAAAATTTGTCACAAACAACAGCGCGTGACCAAACGTTAGACTATGGTGTTATTGTTGCATAAAATATCAAATGTCAAGGGTTAGCATTTCATAATCTATTATATGTAATGTATTATACTCAATGGCTACACACACAAAATGTGTAGCCACTGAAGCAATACATAGCAGACATAAGAATAAGTATCTGACACTTATTGAAACTATAAGCAGTGGCTACACACAAACGCTCTTAAGCGATGCATCGCGTGATGAAAGATTGACCAATGAGAACTCGTCTCATTCGTGTAAAGGCCATGAAATCGCTGAATTCTTTATTACACTTATTGAGCTATCGCCAGAATATCTATCAGCTAATATGAATAATCAAAGGTGCATCGGTAATGCATAACTAACCACAGAAACAATTAAGGGTTTAGTAGTATAAAACATCTCTCTATAAAACATTTTGAAAACATGTACAAACTAGAAGCTGTAAGATTCTTTTCATAACGTTGTTTCAAACAAATATAAATAGGCCTATCCTCTTAGCTAGCAAAAGAATGTGCAGTTGTTTGTATGACGAGCTGTTGAAAAGATATGTTTAGTGTAGAGCCGACTCTGCATTCCTTGGTCTCGTTCCAGCTCTAGTTTAGTATGCCATTCACACACAAGGTATGCCATACTCATGATACGTAGTTTTGCCACAAAGGTGCTTAATAAAGATGTAGTTGCGTCAAAATTTAAGTTGATCTTAAAAGAAAGCATTTTTTTTCTCTATCAGTTGATATGTTGTTTGTTGTGTTACGCGATCGCATTGCCAAGATATTTGAAGATTAAAACTGAAAAAATCTGATCACCGTAAAAACGCTCAGGCCACAAAAACGTGCCCAGCCTCGCCAAAAATGATGTCACGCGTTTGGCAACCTCTCTCTATCTCTCGTATTCACATCGGCTATTTGCGATAAAAGTCTAGTCTTACGCGGCTCTATTGGCATATATCTTATTTTGTATTTGCTCGTGTTGGCTAGAATAAAATTTTAAATCCTGCTACAGATTTTAATCCTGTCACTTTATGTAGAACGCGGTCTTTGTATCAGCACAGTTCTGCAGCTACCCATATAAACGATATACAGCCTCCCATAAGCCCCGCCCACATTATGTCGCCTATTACCTATTGCCTACGTACTAGTTTCTTACTAGTTTCTTACTACTAGCAAACCACCTCTTTGAAAAGAATATAGACAGGGATAGAGTTTTAAGGATGAGAAGTCTGCTGCAAACTGGATTTGAACTCACATTCTCCAGTTCTGCGGACACCCATATACCATATCCGATTCACTACAATATTCTGCAAATCATGTTTTGCATTATCTTCAACAATATTATTTTATTATATAATTTTTACAAGCAAAAATATTTTCATCTCGGCATAAAGCTTTTATTAAAAATATTCATCAAGTCGTGGCCACTCACATAGTATTAGCTGATACAATAAGACAAATTCATCTACTGCAACAAACTCAAACAAAACATCATCCAGCACGCATTCAAGTCTTGCTTTCTCCTTTATAGCAGTTTCCACACTGACAAAGCTTCTTCGGCTGGTGGGACGACATAAACATTCTGTAATCAGTAAAACAAGTGAATGTAAACAAAGTAGATGCAATAAATATGTCATTCATAGATATGTCATTCTAAAGCGTATCCATTGACAGCTTCCAAATTGGGAGTTAAATAGATTGCGAGTGTAATTTTAAAAACGAATAAACATTTAATAAAGGCACAAGTACGCCAAGCCAACGATTCGAAGCTTTGGTTCTGGAAATTAAAGATTTGTAATGATCAATCGATTTTACCCACTTCCTACGTGTGAAAATAATTTGTAATCATGATTCTAATTTACCAAAGAAAATTCGAAAAAATATTATAGCTAGGTAAAACGGCAGATAAGCTATGAAACGATGATTGGAGATAGCAAAGAATTATCATTTTATTAATTAGTATATGTATTTATGAGTATAAAAAATATTACATTTACTAAAGTATAGAAGACTCTAAGTTAATTTACCTCCATTCTGTCTTCTTCTGCAGCAAAACGCTGCTGATGCCTGTCAGCTTTGGCCATAGGCTGTCTACTCTAATCTTTTACTAAACGTTGCTCAGATAACTCTGAGTAGCGGTCGCTCGAACTTGAAGCCATTTTAAAACTATGTATAACTTAGTAATTGTTGAAACGCGTTGAATCAGTAACGATGAGCATGAATTCTCTAGCGATGAGACTCTTCGAGATCACAGACAACGCGTTTTACGAGTGATAACATTTATTACGGTCTATATAAAAATTTCGCAATCGTGATTGGCTAACGAAGCGACCTCATATTTATCGCTCGTGGTTTCGTTTCAGAAAACAAGCTAGTGACGTCACGAAATTGGCACCCGCTGGAACGTGAGCTTTTTAAAAGAGGGCCTCATTCAAACGCATATATCTCTGGACAGGGTTGGTCTACAAAGACAAAAATGGCATCAAATTGTAGCTGATGTTTTAGCCTTTTATGGGTCCTAATTTCATTTTTGACGCAACTACATCTTTAACAAGAGCAGGCTATCATTAAAATCTGTAACAGCTATATACATTTCATGTAATTTACAATTGTAATTTATTGTAATTACGATTGCAATTACAATGTAATTACAATTTACATTGTAATTTATAATATGCTCCTAACGGCACAGCAATATAATATTAAGATTGACCAATACATCTATAAATCTTTTTAAAATCTGTTCAAATTAAGTCTTTTGACACATGTTAGCAGTTCAATAAGCATTTTTGTCCTTTTGGGCTATATAGGTGGTCACTTATCACAGCGGGTAACAAATATTTTTTATAAAAGGATTGATACGGTGTACAAGTGGTTTGAGAATTTAAAACCTTGAATGTCATTTTCACACTTCTGAACAAACGCTTACGTGCCCTGAGTACCATTTTCACATTTTTGCAAATCTGCAGTGGCAGAATCGATGAAACTTAACGACTAGTGAATGAGCATATGTTTATAAAATATCTACAAACCTTATATATTCATAGTAGAAATATATTTAATTGCTTATGAAGCAGTTTAAAACAGTTAGGATGAGTATTTAATTAATAGTGGTAAAAGAAATAGATAATGACAAAATAGTACGCATCTAATCGCGATATTGCAAACAAACTTCTAAATATGAAAACTTTCCAAACTTTGTGACAACTCCCTTAACCCATGTTCACACTATAAACCTTTACACATCTATAAAATATTAACAGGAAACACTACATTTGCTAGTAATCGATCAACTCGCGAATAGAACAAGTGATGTTTTGCACAAGCCAACGATTCGAAATTTTTCGTTTTTATAAACACGACTAACATTTTTTGTATGGTGTTTTCTGTCAACCGTTTTTACGTTTTTAGTTTAAATTTGAATTCTTTCTTTGTAGGAGCTCATTGTCAAGCATTTTAAGTAGTTTTTGCTATCAATAATTATATTTTTTATGATACAAATTTATTTGTTAGTTGATCTTTACACTTTTTCAGAGATTAACTTCCAATTTGTATTTATATTGCGTTATATAACCCCACATTAATTTAATCTAGCTTGTCCAAATTGCTTTCATCTTGTCTTAACACTTCTTAACAATAACTTGACAGAAAAATGAAATGGCTAGCTTTTATGCAACATGAACTAGAGCCCAGGCAGTTGTATTTGTATTTCAAAATACAAGCCTGTTTGTATTCGGCACCATCTTTTTGATATAAGGTCACCCAAGACGAGTATTAATGATCATATTATGTTGTTGCAAGCATTCTAACGAAATATTGTCAATTTGAGCGAAATAGAACATGTAGTAACGGAGCATGAGCCAAAACGAAATGCCGCGTTTTGAATGAAACAAATGCGGCTCCAAAGCATTTGCCACAACGAGCAATGCAGCAGTCAGAGTGTTAAGGAGTGTTATCTTGCAAGCTCACATTTTGTATTATCCTTATTCTAGACATATCTACTAACACTGGTGATGCCGCAATGACCATTAACAGGGCAGGCAAAATCGTTCACACGTCGTAGCTGGGCTGAGTCTCAGTACCGCGGCAGGAAACTCTGCCGCAGGTGAGCCAGCTCTGTGTGCCAAATGTCAACAAAGAAAGATCGCGTAAACGATAAGAAGAAGGTGAGGCTTATAAGGCTGGAAATATAAGGAGCCGCTACTATGGAGTCAGCAGCGCTAGCGGACTGTCGACTAATTAACTACAAATTAATATGTTACCATACAATGAAACACCACCTAAACAGGATATTACGGTGGAAAAACGTGTTTTAAATTGCTGTAATTCAGCACCTACAATATCTATTTAGTTGTTATGATCTGCAAAATGAAACATCGCTATGTACACTAGTGTATGGAGTTTTCTCTTCGAGACAGGCGTTGTGGATAACAGCTGTCTGAGAGACTTGGGAGCAACACACTCGGCATACTAAACCTTTGTGACACTATATAAAAAAAGATTTGAATTAAACTTCAATAAATTTAGCCTGCACACTTTATGCACACATACTTGAAACAGCATTAATCTATTACTAAACTTACTTTAATAGTATATTTTATTTTTACTTTCATTTTATTTTAACGATAAATAATACAACTTCAGTCAATAGTGCACTATCCAATAGATAGGCCTTAAAACATTGTCATTTTTTTATTTTACCTCAACTATTCGCTATCATCAACAAGATAGTAGTCAACAGTATCCAATTCAACCCATTATCTAAATTCAGCCTGTAAAATAATCTCAGTCGTTTATGAAAGGCAGATAAACTATTTAAAATTGCTCATAGCTAGTTACATGATGTTCAATAGGCAGAACGCCGAGAAAAGTGAGCTAAGAAAAGCGATTTGATAACAAGCTAGTGTTGTTACCGCGCTTTTTTGAGCTAATTTTAAAATATGCAATGTTAAATAGCTATTCTACCTTTCAAAAAAGACTGAAATTATTTTGAAGGCTGAATTTAGATAATAATGGGTTTTAAGATACCCATCTCTATCATTCTAAGTCAGACTAAACATCCCTAACTTCCATTCCTAAAAAGCTAGGCTACGTCACATATTTATGAACGGAGCTTGTTGTGCCGATAGTGCTGTTTTCGTGACCGATATTAAAACGGTGTAAAAAAGCCTTTATTACTCTGAAAGTTAGTGAACCAATCTTTATTTTGAGTACAAAATCAGAATCAGCATGTCTGATTTACCTAGTAATTACGATATAATTTGTACGTGACAGTTATGGTTTAATATAACACTGTTGGTCAAATGCAGGTCTTTGCCTTTTCTGAGAGTTAACTTCTCATGGAATCTCACAAAGTTATCAATAGCCTGTGTTCCGTAATTGTTTGTCAACTGTAAGCATTGAAGGTATCATTATTCTTCATGAATACCAGCTTATGAAAAGCAAAGGTTAGGGTAATTAGAAAGTTGCTTGCTTTTCTTCTTCCTTAGGAAAAGTCAGGTGTTAAAAGAGAGAAATAGCTTTTGGGATATCTCTCGTAATTCGGTTGGTTCACACGACAGACTGTAGCAGCTAATTTGATCATTTTTCTTGAGATTGATATACACAAAATTTTTGGAGTACGTTTGTTTAATTTGTTAGACTACATGAGTTTATATTTTCTGATTTGTTGCAAGGATTAATTTGCTTGATAATACATTGTTGTGGTATTGGTCTGCACACGGTCTTTCTTGTATTTGTGAACAGCTTGGTTTACATTGTGTATGTTTCCATGGTGCGCAGTACTGCGAAGCAGCCCCCTCAGAAGTCGAGGGGATTGTACGTTTCCATGCTGCGCAGTGGTTTTCAGCAAATACCGCAAATTAGCCAGAGAAGAGAATTTGTATAAATCGAATCGCCTGATGGAGAAATAGAATTGATCACGGATACCGAACGTCATAAACGGTCTTTTTATGATTCTGTCGTCATTATACTTTTATTTACAATACACATTAACAAGGTTTTACAAATCTTAACACACTTTTTACATAGTATTATATTTTTAATAAGTATTTTTAAGTAATATATTATTTAAACGTTAATTTAGGACTTGCCACCTATTTTTCGAAAAGTGTTGGCATCGATAACAAAGTCCAGGAAAGTAATCACCTCATCATCCTCGTCAATGCAGACCATAATTAAACTTAGGTGAAAGAAGATCGGAAGAATAGTAAAAAAAACAAGATTAGCAGGACAACCTTTGTACTAGTTTATGGCCCTCGAAGAATCCGACTCCACGGCATGAGAGCTATGCGCAGCCACTGCGCAGTCGCTGTTTCCTTGCTGCGAATTTGCACTGGCTTCGCACTGATCAGTGCGCAGTGATTTCGGTGTGAAGACGCTGTTTCCATGATTCGGAGATAGCGCAACTCCGAAGCACTGCGCATCATGGAAACATAGTATATTGCACTCACAACTAATCCCAGGTGTTACTGAGTCATTGACTAAACCACGTAGTACATTAATAAAGCCATATTTATATAATAAACGGCAATCGTTGTCTGTGTAGGTGTGTGTCCGCCTTATAGAGCAGTCTTTCTGTTTTTCGTCGTACGAATTTCAGTCGTACGAAGCGAACTGCATTAATGTGTAAGGCGCCATAAATATGAGTAGTAACAGTAAATAAATTATAGAGCGGTCTTTATTTTTTCATTTGGTCGTACGAAGCCAACTGAATTAATATGAGTAGTAAATACCGTACTATCGGACTATTAGCCGCTACTTTTTTCTGATGATTTGAGCCAAGCGGCTTGCATAAAGGTGCGGCGATTCTGTGGTTTTTCTTTCACCGCTAGGGCGCATTGACCAAAAAATCCGGTTAGCGTGCCTCTTTACAGTGCCCAACGGCACTGTTCCGTTTTAAACAGCGAAGTTGCTGCCGTGTTAAAAAGACCAGTCCTGAGTTCTGCAGCCTATAAAAAGGTGTCTATACAGCTATACAAATGTACTCATTAAATAAAATAAATTAATGAGTAGTAATTTACATGTAATGAATATTTACTGCCAACGTGTACCTTCATGAAGGTCATGTGAACGTTTGTTTCTTAGGGCCACTAGAAAAAGCGCTGTTCTCACCTACCGAATTTATACATCGAAAAGGTTAGTACTTCTTATTCAATGTTGTATTGTCTATGAATTGCCACACTTCCACTACATAACCCTTTCACTTCCGTCCATGTACAAATTTAGCTATGGTCCTACTGCCAGCCATTTTGCCGATACTGCTTCATGATATTTTTTCAATTTGAAACTTCATCTAGAATGTTTGTTTTGGTTATATTGTAGATTTTGCCAACATGTTAACAAACACTGCTATGCAAAAAATTCATTGTATCTATACTTTGTGCATAGCCTCACATACTAAAGCGATGTGAGGCTACGAAGCTAAAATGATCCTCTACAATGTTCCTTATTCTTACAAAACCAAGACTTTCACCCCCATCAGAGTCAGTGCTGCTATTGCTATTTTAATTATCTGTGTAATCACAAAAATCTAAATCTGAATCGGCTATAATGTCATCAACATAAGTAATTGTTTTCTAACTTGGTGGCGTTTTCGAAACTTACACAAAAAATGTTTGTTTTCAAGTTGAAAATTTTCAAACAAAGATTTAAAATTAAATTTTAGGTTAATTTTATACATTGGCTATCTTTGGACAACACTGTCACTACCATAAAAGTCTTAAAGGTTGACTTGCAACAAAATTCACATTACAGTTATTTGGTATCATATGATTCACTATGTCTTACTTTGTTGTATTTTAGGTGCAAAATATATGGGAATGTGATTACAAGCTCTTAAAAGCTAAAAAAACGAACAGTTAATCGCAGCCACAGGAGACCGCCGTATTTGGATTCGCTTTCCAAAACGTCTCAAATGGGACGTAATTGTTACAGGAAGGTTTCTGTTTACACTTTCATGCAACCTCATTCGTCGAAATACTTTCACAAATATACTTCACGCATTCAATAAAACTATGTCTATTGTTCTTACGCGTCTGTTTTATCGTTATTGTAATGCTGTCATTTTTAGCAGTGATATCTTATAACTTACCGTAAAAAATCGTTAAACGTTCTAACCTTAGCCCGAAGGAGTGCATATTATTGTCTGATAATCATGACGAGCCTGATGGTTACCTGTGATAATCGAAAAGTGCTACCAAAATTATTTGCGAAGTATTGGGTCACGTGATCAGTTACGACTTGACGATTGAATAATGCCGAAACAAAACTGTAAAGTAGCGAGCATCTATATTTGATACGGGGTCTTCGGTAAAACCCGAAGTGTTTGTCATAAACTAGTGCTACGATAAGTTTCATATTGAGCTTTTATTATCTTTTCAATTCACGTGAGAACAGACGATAACCAAACTGTAATGACTACGTCAGATAAATAAAGAGATTACAATCTACGGCGACTTTTCGTTTTTGAGCTTTTAAGAGCTTGTAATCACATTTCCACGTATTTGGCACCTACAACACAACAGAGTAAGACATGGTGAATCTTTTAATACCAAATAACTGTAATGTGAATTTTGTTGCAAGTCAACCTTTAAAGATCGTTGGTTATGTTATTAACGAATAATGAAAATAGTTACCAGCAATTGCTGGGAAAGTCGCAAAAATGTGTCTACGGCGGTCGACTATAGAAAACGCATGAATGAGTCTACTTCAGTGAAAGGGTTGAAAATGTTGGATTTGCCACTGTTTGTGATAGTAAACATGTTCATTTCCTTCCGCAGCTGAGTTACTTTTACTTTTTTCCAGCTACGAGTACTACAGAACTACAGCTACTACAGAACTTGCACAGGTACTGCTACTGCATTTTACCTACTAAATTTCTACATCGAAAAGGTTAGTACTTCTTATTCAATGTTCTATTTTCTATGAATTGCCACACCTTCACTACTTAAAAACGTTGGATTTGCAACTGTTCGTGATAGTAATTCCATTTCATGTTCAATTCCTTCCGTAGCTGACTTACTTTTACTTTTTTCTAGCTACGAGTACTACAGAACCACAGCTACTACAGAACTTGCACTCCGAGCGTTGCGATAGGGGACGGTGAGAAGAAAGTGAGCAGCGGATAGTACAAAAAAGCGCACCATCTCATTCACTTTTGGAAACGCTTGAAGCTGTACAATGCCTCCCAAAAAGCCTACTGCCCAAACGCAAGAACAGATTTATTCCCGTAGAAAAAGAGACCGAATTTGCAGAGCAGCAGCTAAATGAGCAGAAACTACAGAGCAATCACAGCTACGCTCACAACGAAACAGAACTGCAGCTGCTAAAAGTGCAGAAACTGCAGAGCAAACACAGTTACGCCTACAACGAAACAGAATAGCTACTGCATCTGCTAGAAATGCAGAAATTGCAGAGCAAACACAGCTATGCCTACAATGAAACAGAATAGCAGCTGCTAAAAGAGCAGAAACCGCTGAACAAACACAGGTACATCAAGAGCAGGCCAGAATAGATGCTGCAACTGCTAGAAGTGCAGAGACTGCTGAGCCGACTCAGCAGCGACTCAAATGGCTCAGAGCAGCCGCTACAGCGGCCAGAGGTGCAGAAACCTTCGAGCAGATGCAGCGGCGACAAGAACATGATGCACTAGCTACAACAGCTGCTCGGCGAGCTGAATTTTCAGAGCAGATGAAACGGTGACAAAAGCAAAATGCACGAACTACAGCAGCTGCTACCAGGCGTCGTGTATGGGCAGAAAACTTCACACTTGACTACAGTCCTGCAACACAGTATAAGGCCGAATTTTTCTATGGGACGAATGTCCAGAAATGCTCCAGATGTAATGCCTTACGTTTGAAAGGCGAGAGGCCATATGCAGTTTATATGGTAGATTTTATTGATAATAAATTTTATCAACACAACCACAATACTGCTGCACAGTTTGTATATACCATGTCAAAACATAGGGTATAAACGAAGAACTGGTGAGTCATGATTAGTGTTTTAGGCATGTAGAAGTCTCAATTCAATAAATGCTGGCGATAGCTTAGCAGTGCAATAGCAAAATATTTTCTAGAATTTCTTAAAACATGTCAAACTTTTCAATACTGTCAGTTTGAAAAACTTCAGTTTGCCTAGCAATGTCAATTTCATTATCTGTTCTATGTACAAAATTAGGACAACTCCGATTTGAGTGGTTCGAGACTGATGTATTGTAGACTAGCTGTAAAACACATTGCGTATTTCCATTGTTCTCTCCAACATTATTGCCATGTACGACTGCATATATGTATGCAGTCTGATCAGCACAAAAATTTCAGTAGATCGCATATTTGGAGTTGCTTTACAGTATGAAAGACAACTCTCAATAAAACTATTGCTTTACGTAAATCTGTTCCCGAACACGGGTAATGCAGCTACTGTAGTTTATATAATAAAACTTGGTAAGATCAACCAACTTGCACTAGATCCCACATAGTAGTGTTTGCAAATGCCGTAAATCGCTATAGGCCTACTAGCGAGAAGAACGCTCAAAGACTTACTACAATACTTTACAAAAGCCCTTGTCGAGGGTTGCGTCTTTTCTGCACGTGCTGATGGCAAAAGCTTAAAACTCTACCATTTTGTAGCAATCTGATTATTAGGTAAAATCAATTAAAGTAATGACTAAAGAATGAGTCACGATAACAGATTTGTAAACAGAATGTAAGAAAAATAATATGGTAAATTTTTAAATAACTAAAAATACTTTACACACCGCGAAATGTCTATACCGTAACCTTCTGTCCGCAACGATTTTGCAGACTGATCACGTGGCAACTAATCTCAAGGTAGCAGTCGATATTATTGTTTTTTAATTTATATATATATATATTTCTTTATTGAATTAAACAAAAAGCCTCTTTTTGCAGGCAGAGGAAAGACCTTAACAGTATTTAAAAATATAGATATAAATGTAATTAAGGGATAAATGATAATGACAGATTGTCTTCTTAAAATATCCTTGAATTTGCGCGTCAGTGTAGATTGCGGTGCCCGGCCCCAGGACCCACCCGAGACAAGCCTGCAGCGCAGCAAGGTCCAATACGGGACCTTGCTGCGCTGTTTTTTAATTTGTTAATTTAACAGCGTTTTAACTTAAAATCAATAAAATTTACGAAAAGAATTTATTGTAGCTGAGCAAAAAACAATCGAAATACTGTAGTAGAACCGGAAAACAAAGATTTGTACAAAGATTTGCCCGATTGTAGCGAAAAAAGAAAGCGCGATTTGTCGGAGTTGTTTCAACTCCGACGAAATCTGAGTTGGAACCGCTTCTAGTCTGTCTACGATTTGAAATACGTTTTTGCAGAGGCTTTTACACCGGACCAACTCCAACTCCGATTATACAAAATGGGTCACTATTTTAACCAATTAAATACAACATCGATACCTAATCCATTTTGAGCGCTTATCACCATAAACGGAAACGATAACCTTGCCATTGATTCATAGCACGCCCACACAGCTTCAACTTACCATAATTCTTATAGTAATAATTTAGTTCGTCAAAAGTAATTTTTTTCAAGGATGGAACAAGACAACGACGATTTACTACTATGTTGTGCTGCAGCTGCAGCCGTTATAATTTTAGATGAAGTCGAAGAAAAACAGGTACGTGCGCATATTTTAATTTGGATATACATTGTATAGTCAATTATTTAAGCTATTCATATTGTTAACATTTAATTTAACAATATTGTTTACGGTTTTTCATCAATGTTTCAATTTACATAATTTTATTAATTGTCACTGTACCCGGTTAGACAAACCGTTAGAAAAAATATTGCTAATATTTATCGAAATATCACTATATCTTAGTAAATCCACCATTGCATTTCCCTCTGACAGTTTCTATATTCGACAGTACCCTAACAAGGCAATCTACTTTTAAACTACTTGGCTTTGTCATCAACCAGACCACATCTCATTCATGTCAAATAACATCATCTAACCTACGTTTATTTTATAACATTCGTCATCTTATGAACTTTGATATTGCCAAACTATATTACTATAATTTTATCCATTCTTATCTTATATATGGCCTACATGTGTTCTACCCTACAACACCTGTAAAATCTTTTAAAACCAAACTCAAACTACACCTACTATTCTCTGACCAATAATACCATTAACCATCTAGTCTTACCTATTTTAACATTATACGTTGGTTGTTTTCATAACTAGAAATTTGTTGTCATAGATATGCATAACTATTTTCACGGAGTTTTTTGTTTGTCCAATTTTTGTTTAAACAATACTTTTTGTTGTACATTGCTTTTTAGTTAGTTTACTAGCTGTGGTACCTTGTGGAAAACATATTGTAAAATATGACTATTGATTATCACAATAAAGGTTGCTCATATATATATATATATATTGCCTATTAATTTTCGGGAAAATCTTTCCTCGGTTTGTGACCCAAACCGACTTTTCACATGATTGTACTACTGCATGTTCTGTATATTTGTAGGAAGATTTGAGAAAGGGTAAACCATGGGTCGGTCCAATTACTGGATCACGTACCATACATGGTGCTTTTTATTCAACTGTGCCCAAGCTAATCGATGCTACTGGCGATGACAAGCTACCGTCCAACCGGGTTGGCACGTTCCAAAATTATTTCCGATTGTCTAAAGAAGAGTTTTGCTTAGTTTTATCGAAAGTGGAGCTAGAAATAAAGAAGCTAGATACCCACTATAGAGAAGCTATTACTGCCGAAGAAAGATTGATGGTAACACTGAGATATTTAGCTACCGGCTCTAGTTTAACTCAACTGCATTATGAATGGTATATCTCAGTTGCAAGCTTATCACAAATAATTTCCGAGACTTCAAGAGCAATATACAATTGTTTAAAAGACGACTTTATTAAAACTCCGTCTAGTGTGCAAGAATGGCTCAACATCTCGACTGATTTGGAAGAGAAATGGAATTTCCCAAATGCCATTGGTGCCCTTGACGGCAAACATGTGATGATGAACAAGCCTTGGCGTGCTGGGTCTGAGTACCATAACTACAAGGGACAGGAATCAATTATCTTGCTGGCTATGTGTGACGCCAATTACTCTTTTACGTATGTTGATGTTGGGGCACAAGGTCGAGCTTCAGATGGAGGTGTTTTTGAAGTCAGTACGCTGCAGGCATCATTGACCAGCAATAATATTAACGTACCGCCTGCCCGCTTGCTGCCAGGGTGTAAAGAACCTTTACCTTATGTAATACTAGCCGATGAGGCCTTTCCTTTAAAATCTCACTTGATGCGACCATACCCGAAAAGGGTTTTGACAGATGAGAGAAGAATTTTTAATTACCGGTTGTCACGGGTTAGAAGACTAATTGAAAACTCATTTGGAATTCTCTCTTCGACATGGCGAATTTTACTTCGTCGCATTGACCTTCAGCCAGATAAAACTAGAACCATTGTATTGGCTTGCTGCGCTCTGCACAATCTGATTCGTAGTTCTTGCCATCCTCCTGAAGGAACAGTGCCACCATTACCTCGAGAACCGTCTAATCTAGCAGACACTATACCTAGTGTTGAAGCTCGACCCGTTAGACCAACTGAAGCTGCTAAGATGGTTCGGGAACAGTATTGTGATTATCTCAACAAAGATGGAGCAGTCTGGTGGCAGAGAGGGTACGCATTGTTACAATGATACAGGTGAGCTTGATTTTAAAGCATTTTATAACTAGGCTGCTTGAAATTCATCTCTTGTGTTCTGACATTTCTCATCAGCAATTTGTGTGCAGGGATACAAATAATTGCAATAATTTCAAAATTTTTCACACGGTTCACCTGTAGTTTGGTGAGCATATTTAAGACTGTCTCTTGCAGTAGTGAATGAGAATTACCTATGTTTTAGATCTGTCAAGCAATGGTAACGCAGTCATGGATTGATGAGTTATTATATTCGATGTACATCAACCAACACTACAAGAGCTCATTTTTTATGGAAGCAATTACGGTGTTTGCCATCTACCGTACAGCAGTTAACATTTTGCTCAATGGTACAGACAGTTTGTAAAGTGCATGTTTATTGAATATTTGAGTCCTATTGATCTGTGTAAAAATATTATCACACACTTATGACATATACAGTGGTGTGCAAAATAAACTGGACCACGTTTCTAAAAAACTAAAAATCTCATTTACAAACTTTGTCATCCACTGTAAATATAGTCTGTAAACTATGGCGCCTTACAGTGCCTCGCCTTGCGCGTTCACAACTCGAGTTGATCAACTTGAGTTGCACAACTCGAGTTGTGAACGCGCAACACGACTTTTCAAAAGTAAGGTGCAATATACTGGTATTACGGTAGCATAACCGTAGATCTAGTTATATTAACAATGGTACATCAATAGGCACCCGTTAGCTAATAGAAATTAAACTGTATGTACTGTAAAACTAGAGCTAATAGCGAATTATTAGAATTATACTGTGCCGAGTTTGCAACTCGAGTTGTACAACTCGAGTTTGTAAATATAACTCGAGTTGTACAACTCGAGTTGCACAACTCGAGTTGCAAACTCGGCACAGTATAATTCTAATAATTCGCTATTAGCTCTAGTTTTACAGTACATACAGTTTAATTTCTATTAGCTAACGGGTGCCTATTGATGTACCATTGTTAATATAACTAGATCTACGGTTATGCTACCGTAATACCGATATATTGCACCTTACTTTTGAAAAGTCGCGTTGCGTGTTCACAACTCGAGTTGTGCAACTCGAGTTGTACAACTCGAGTTGTGAACGCGCAAGGCGAGGCACTGTAAGGCGCCATAGTAAACTTAGTCCATGGCCATAAATTATATGTTGAATTACTCCTATTTTTGTCCTTGTTTCACATATATAAACAAAGCAGCTGTTAGATTATATTTTTTAATAATTATGTAGGCTGAATTCTGATCATTTCAATTTTTTGAAATGTTGCAAATTAAAAAAATGAAATGTTCAGATTTTAGCCTACATAGTTATTTAAATACATAATTTTATAAACTGTTTGATTTACATATTTAAAATAAGGACAAAAAGGGATACATTCAATATATAATATATGGTTATGGACCAAATGAACAGTAGGTAACCATGTTGTACATGAGAAGTTTAGTATTCCCATAAAAAAGGTATATATATGCAGAAAATATAAGTTTATGATTATATGAAAACTTGTTAGTACTATAATATTAAATAGCTCGGATCAGTGTCCGCTTCGGTTGATTGGCCATATATAGGTGCCGGTGGTTGCTCTTGAAACCGAGCTTCATGAAGAATTTGTTGAATCTTCAACAATGTGGTCGAGGCTACTTGTTTATTTGAGATTTGGCGGAGCTGCTCAGCAATCATCTTGCCAGCATAGTCATACTCATCCAATTTTGGGTTCCTACTCTCCTGCACTGTCATCATAGTGTCTGTTATCGCTTTTAAGGTTTTAGCTCTGGTTTCTTCAGACTCCGCCCTCTTGCGCTTGAGCGACCGGGATGGCTGAACTGCAGTTTCAGGCGCACTATCACCATTCATTTCCTCGAGACTGGGAGACGAGGCAATTGGTACAGCTAACACTGCTGAATCGGATTTATTCATGTCAGCTTGACTGGCTGAGTCTGTGGGTGCTGAAAAAGATGACGAATATGAGTTAGTTGTCGATTTGTCATACAGTAGCGTGGGTATTGTTACATGTACCATGTACAAATAATAAAACTCTCTATATGAACTACGTACCTTCACTAGGCATCTCAATACTCGACTCAGTCTGATTGACATGCACCGTCGCTGCTAGAAACATTAGGCTGGTGTAGTATGGCCAAGAAGGTTGATAAGTATCTCCAGCCCCTGCACCTGACCTCTGGGAACTGAGGACTTTTTTGTATTCTTTAAGCCAGTACGTGCGTAGCCCTTGATACTTGGCTTTGACAATTTGAACTAAAATGAGACAAAAAACTAAATAAATAATTAACACATTGAATTCTTGTGTAGGTAAACCAACGAGAGTGATCTCTAATAAAACCATCAGCATTGATGAAAATAGGTTGCAGTTTGACGAGGGTTCAAATAAAAGCGATCATTATTAAATTTGTTGTAATAAACAAACTATTAACATAAACATTAATAATTTTTAATTACTACATGTTTACTACCTTTGCTAGATCAGCTGTTTACACAATAGATAACACTACACTGCGCACTATTGCTAGACCTACTAACCTGTACTGTTCAGCGACTTGGCTAAATCCACATACTGTCCTTGAGCCCGTGAAAAATGCTCCGGATGCGTATGGTTCCATATGTAGAACCGTGGCTGTAACTCTGTGATTAACTGCTCAGAGCTCAGTGTTTTCAATGCTAATTTTAACTGATCTTTAGGAACAACGGAATAAACAGCCATGTTTTATGATTGCTACGATTGCTAATGATATTACCCGCGCAATTGCGAAGTTTTGCAATTTTACGAGATATGATTGGTCAATTTATTGTTTCACTCCGACAAGGACGGCCGTCAAAATCGGACCAACATAGTATGTAGCATTTCACCGATTTTGTGTCTTTGACGGAGACGATGCAGTTTTTACAACCGATTTGCCTTTTACACCAGGCCGATTTTGTCGGAGTTGAAACAACTCCGACAAATCGGCCTGGTGTAAACGCACCTATAGACGCAAAATGATTACACGCTAAGCTTTCTATTTCTAATAGTTGTTACATTTGACTTCGTCATTAAAGTTTGTTGACAATGTAGAATTATAATTTTTTAAGTAGCATAGTTTGTGTTTGTTGAGAGACAAGCCTACGCACTGTGCGCATGTTACTGTGTCTGATTTACAGGTTACATTAGTTTAGTTTACATTTACATATTAAAAGTTGTGTTCTTTCATATTGGTGCAGACAACTCCAATTTACATATGCTTTGTTGGTTACAAGCTCACATATACAAATGCTGCTAATTGGTTATTAGGTCAATTAATCAATGTCTATTGGTTCATTTATTTTTTACGCATACCTTTACTTGTAAAAGCAACTTCCTGTTCTGTTCTAATTACAAAGCATGGCAGCAGCACATTCTCTCCTAATCTCGTAATTATGGCTAGTAACACACAATCATCAACTTGCTCAACAGTGTTGTATTATGGGATTTGTTAGGCTCAGGCTATATTGGTGTCTAATATAGCAACTAGTGATATCTGACTGGGTCGACCTAGTCACCTAAAGGAGGGGTCAACTAAGTTAGTCAGACTGTGGACCTGAGGGTCGACATGGTCTTCTATAATTATAGACAATTATAGTGCACAGCAAGATTGATGTAAGCCGACCAGCAGTGTCGCCATTAGGTACTGGTAGACCAAACTGGTACAATAATAGAGTTAGTAGAATAGTAGATGAACTAATTACAGCCAACATCTTCCCCATCAAAGCAACTACATACAATAAAATTAGCTGCGTTAAAAGAGCATATAAACCCAAAAAAAGCAATTTTTACAACAAAAGCAACAGATAACAATATCAACCAGTTTAGAAAAACTATGTTACACATTGGTAAGTGTCATAACCATCACATCATGATGGCCACCGACTATGGCGAGTACCGATGAGGAGGATTAACCGCATGACCGGACCTGGTGGTACGCCTAGGCAAGACTTGATAATTGAGAGGTTGAGGCTTGTGACCGGTATCAGTAAGGCTGGGGTTGTCAAATATAGGTAATGGTGGATTGGCTGGCTGACTAGGTATTGGTGGTTGCAGAAAGCTTTGTGCAGTGGGGTGTGATGGTGATGAATCGCTGGATTGAGATGTTTGTGACAGCAAAAGTTGGCGCCTGTTTTGCCTAAACCTGTGCCCAGTTAGTTGATTCTGAACTATGTACGAGGGTCAGTCAATAAGTAGTGGGAATTTTGTCATAACATTTAATTCCAATAAGATATAGCTACAAATCTTTGTTCATTTTGCAACATAATCCCCTTTTTTTTCTTTGCGCTTGATCCACCTTTCTGGAAGTTTCTCAATTCTTGCAGAATAAATTTTTGGCCGCTAGGTTCTAAACCATTTGCGCACATCTTCCATGACGGCTGCATCAGTAGTGAAGTGCTTGCCTCTCATGTGGTTCTTTAATGGTCCAAAAAGATGAAAATTGCTGGGTGCTAGATCTGGACTATAAGGAGGGTGTACTAACACCTCCCAGCCCAGTCCTTCAATTTTAACCATTGTACAGGCAGCAGTATATGGGCGGGCATTGTTCTGGTGGAACACGACATGTTTATTCTGGAGGCCTCTGCCCTTGTTCCTTATGTTTTGCTTCACCACAGCCGGGAGCTTGCAGTAATTTTTAGAGTTAACATTGTAACATTGGCTCTTGAAATCTGAAGTTATAGGATCCTTTCTATTTCAGAATGCTGTGAGCATTACTTTCCGTGTCGTTCTCTGAGATTTGAACTTCTTCTTTACAGAAGAGGTGTTCCTCTCGCCCATTCTTGAATTCATCAACCCACCAATAGCAGCTTGTTTGTGACATACAGATTTCCCCATATTGTTGTTCCATTTTTCTGTGTACGACTCTTGTTTTCACACTTTCAGCACTCAAAAATCTTATAACAGCTCTTTGCTCTATGAGTGAGCATGTTTTCAGCTTGGCCGCTGTTTTGAATATAAATAATATCAAATACAGTAATACTTCAACTTACGAGTGCTCTAACGTACGAGAAACTTGAGATACGAGCTAGCTTTTAAGCAAGGTTTAGCACTAACATACGAGCAGTGTTTGAGATACGAGCACGTGAGTCAGTTGCGAAGTATGCCGGAGGTGTTTTATGAGAACAGCAGCACTCTGTATTTTTCAACTACTCAGGTTATACGTTTGTACCGTGTTTTTTGTGCGCAATTTTCAGTGCAGATTTATGTGAATTAAAAGTACGGTGCGTAGACCGAAAGTTTGCCAGTAAAATGAAAGATAATGGAAAGAAAAATCAAATGATAACAATTGATATTAAACGGAAAATTATTGTAAAATATGCGAAATGTGTATGCGTGATTGAGTTAGCTCAGCAATATGACAGAAATACATCCACAATTATCGAACCGAAGGGTTATATTCAGGGCATTTACTGTAGTTTGCAAAAGGACTAACCATAGTTTCTAAA